>NC_056726.1:772920151-772972651 GCF_019279795.1 Protopterus annectens | reverse complement strand
GAAGGTGTCTATTTTAGTATCCATTTTATCCATCTTAGCAGTAAGTTGCTGGATTATAATTATCAGAGACTGAAGTTCTTTCTTGATGCTGGAGTCTTGAGAATTTGTCTTACTGGAACTCATTTCAGACTGATAAACTGACAGGAAAATTTCCAAAGTGATTTCTGACAGGAATATTGTTAAGATTTCCTTTCTTTTTTAGATATAGTTCAAGAACTATATAAAACAAACATATTTAGAAAGAAAATTACTTCAAAAATTATTTTTTTAAGTAATTAATTCCTGTCAGTGTAATGAAATTGGTGGAGCTGAAGAAATCTGCTGCTATCCTGTGTTCATCCTTGGCCACGCCCCAGCTAATGCTATTCTGACACCATTTGTGAGAATGATCTGGATTTGAATCCTGTCTCATCTGTGCTCTGAGCAGGAGCTAACTGTTCTTACACAGTGCACCACAGATAAAGCTAGGCAGCAGGTGTATTTTTCACACTCAGTACAGTCCAGAGTGCTGACAGTCATGTATCACCACTTAGCCCGTTTGAGCTAAAAAAGACAAAGCAAAATATATTACTATTTTTTCTTTAAGCAGGGACCTACATTTGCTTGGTGCTTAACTGTGCAAATGGGAAGGCAATAGCAACAGTTATTTATGTAATAAAAATTTGCAGCCAACATTTCCTATATAAACTACAGTATGAACAGCATAGTATCTGTCAGCTATTTCTCTCATAACATATCTTACAAACAACTTCAAAAGTTCAAGTTGAATTCATGAAATGGGAATCACACATGTGCTAACATTATGCCATTGTCTGCGCAAATCAGTTTCTCTGCCATGCTCTATGTAAACAGGTGTCTAACATGCCTTACTATGGCTATTGGCCTGTTATTTTCAAGAAATAGAAAGGCATTCATAAACACAAGAGAAAGCCAGGGATGTGTGCTTCAGTGAACACATACTTTCTTTGACTGATGTGTGCCCTGCAGCAATGAAATTGCAAATGATATATCAGTATTTGAGCCACTGTCAAGGACACTACAGAAATAAAGACCATAACTGCATTGTTACAGTTGGTATGGGTTTATACTGACACTGGACATTGGTCATCCATGATCATATAACATTAATAATTGTCAGAAAATTCTATTAATGTGGACATCACTTCATCTAAACATGACACATACTTCAACCCTTACAGTACTGATGTTTCCAAAGTGTGTGTGTGTGTGTGTGTGTGTGTGTGTGTGTGTGTGTGTGTGTGTGTGTGTGTGTGTGTGTGTCATTTAAACAATATACAAAGAAACAGGTACATGTCTGTCTCAGTTCTGCAACATGCATTCATGACAGGTTCTTTCACCATAGGTTCATAGATCAGTTCATAGATCAGTACTAAGCTAACTGCCCTTGCAAGCCATTTTAAGCCTAGCCAATTATCCCTTGTGAGACTCAAACCCCGCACTTTGTGTTTGTAGGGCAAACACCTTAACCATTAGGCCACCCTCCCAACCCCGTCTACTAGGATGTCTTTAAATGTATTTTTGCACATTGCAATCACACAAGTAAATCTAAAGTCTAGCCTTTGCACACAGGTCTCATAACAGTAAATATTACTTGTGATATTATGATGCTGTCAGCCTCTATAAAGAGCACTATCTTCTGTGATGGTATAAATGTTAACTACTGTGTTTTCCAACTTGAGTAATTAGTTAGGTGGGGAATCAAATCACACAACAGTCAACTTGTGTGTGTGTGCTTGTATGTCTAATTGTGTCAGTGCATAGTCAGAAGAACATGAGTCTAATTCCTGCTACCCTCACTCAAGTATCACTCAGAAAATCATTTTACACTGGTACATGACTACACAGCAATTTCATACAGCCCTCTCAGCATCCTCTTCTCATCATACACTGATGAGGTCATCCTCTATAAAGTGCAGTCTCACGCTTTTAAAGACAGACTTGTACTGTGGTAATAGTATTAAGTACTGTATTCTCCGGCTTGTATAATTAGGTAGGTAGCGGTTCTAATCTCACAGCAGTCAATGTGTGTTTGTGTGTGTGTGTGTGTGTGTGTGTGTGTGTGTGTGTGTGTGTGTGTGTGTGTGTGTGTGTGTGTGTGTGTGTGTGTGTGCATGTGAGTGTGTGTATGTGTGTGTGTGTGTGTCTGTGTTGGCGTGTGTGTGTGTATGTGTGTGTGTGTGTGTGTGTGTGTGTGTGTGTGTGTGTGTGTGTGTGTGTGTGTGTGTGTGTGTCAGTTTGGAGACAATCTTAGAGTAGCATGTAAGTCCACAGCTACATCAGGCATTCTTGAAAAATGCACATTGACATTGTTAAACTCATGGCAATCAACTTGAGTGTGTGTGTGTGTGTGTGTGTGTGTGTGTGTGTGTGTGTGTGTGTGTGTGTGTGTGTGTGTGTGTGTGTGTGTGTGTGTGTGCTCAGTCAACTCTCAGTCTGAAGACAATTTTTAAAGCAGCATGTGAGTCCACAGCTATGTCAGACACTCCTACCAGCATCTTCTTCTCAGCATACTCGGATAATGTCATCCATTATAAAGTGCACTGTGATACTGTGAAAGTTAGACATCTGTGGTGGTGCTAGTCTTACATCATATGGAATCCAGCTTGTGTGCCTACATAGGTTTAATTTTTGAATCTGAACTTAGTCAACTGCTGTGTGCATGTTTGGTGGTTTATTATGGTCATTGTATGCTGTTTTGAAACTGTTTATCTTTTTTCATTTGACTCCCACTCAGGAGAACCTTTAACATAGCCTTGTGAATCCAACATCTCCTTTTTCGCTCTGTGCACATAAAATCCTTTCTGCAGAACACTGGAGGATGTCATCAAAGAGGGTGGTGTGATATCATTGTGGAAGCTGATGTTCATCATGGTGGATTTCTGACTCACAGAGGCAACAATGGAGCTATTTACCATGGTTCAGACCTGAATTCTATCAGCGAGGATGTTTTTGGCATTGATGTAAGGTCTCCGAAGACAGCTAAAGCCCACATCTGATGAAGTTTTACAAATGAAAAAGTAATTCAGGACGTTAATACAGAGCTTTGTTTTTTTTGCTTTGGTTGTGACATTAAAGGAAGAGAATTTGACTGTCTGCGAGCTTTATTGTACGCCTTCCCAGGCCTATTGTTTGTTTTACAAGTAATATTTGTAGACCTAGTGCAATTTTCTTTGGATCATCTCAACATTACATACACACAACTTGAAGACGAGCCGTTCCATTACCCTGTGCAAGACATCTCCAGACTATTGGATGTGATATTGCTAGTTCCATCATGAGGTGTTCCATATGCCACATATGGACAGAGGCAGTATGTATTATAATCAAACACATATGCACATACCCCTACTATCTTACCTCATATAGCTATTTTGTTTTAAATGGTTTAATAATAGCTAGGATTTTCTGTGATGTTGACAGTTAGCCTAGTAATTTCCTATGATCCTAGGAACATTGCACATGTCAATATTGTTGTCATCCACATGTGCTATGTTGAGGTGTGGTTGTACAGTAGTTCTAATCTGGGATTTGAGGCAATGTACTGATGGGCTCTTTTGCCATTTGATTACATGTTTCTTCCATAACACCTGTATTTAATATAGCTCCTGAGGACTGTTGACATGGAATGATGTTATGTATATTGTTGCCTTAGTAAGGACGTGCTCTTGTAGTAGCGTATATCAACATTCTACACAGTTCTCATTCAAATTTCACAGTGGTATTTGCAATATGGCACATGTGTACATGTGTATACCTACCATCATGAAATGCCATGTGACATGCAGCAATATTACACCATACTGATTACATGCCCACGTATGCCCTGTTTCATCCACATGTAATGATATTGCATACACAAACATATAACAAGTTTAGATTCACTTGTAACCTTGAGGAATTTTTAGTAAGCACAATTGTGTTAATATTCACAAGGATTATTTAGGTGTTCCCCAGCAGTATTGTGTGACTGTCATCATTTGTGTCACAAAGTGTTCTGTTTGAACCACATTCATAACATTTGTAATGTGTACAGAAATAGTATCAGCACCCTCACACACACCTTTCCAATCATAAACTTACAGGCATGTGATGTGTAATTGATGTGATAACGTGAAATAGGTAGAGCTATATGACTGTGTTAGCATTTCCACTGCATGGCATGTGATGCATGCCCAAGGTTGTATTTGGAGGTGTTGTCATAAATGATTCACTAAGTACAAAACCTTAAGGGGCCTACACAGCTATGCACACAGCTGTTTGTGGATGACAACATCTATTCTCAACTGGGGGAAATAGTCAACTTGCTAGCTAACAGATTTGGATCAAACTTCACCCACCTGTCCCCAAAGGTCGGCACCCAAGGTATACATGCAAACATTACTCAGCTTATTCTCTCAAGACAGCAGCTCATCTGTGCACTCTCTAAGTCTAAAAACACAGCGTCAATGGGCCCTGACAATGGTCCAGGTCATCTTTTCAATAACTTAATACCTGATCTAGCAACACAGTTGGATCCCTACTTAACTACAGCCTGCAAACAGACTATGTTCTGGCATAATGGTGGACAATAACTGTCATCTATCGGAACAAGGGGACACCATCACCTGCTACAAGGAATTAGAGACCCATAAGTCTGACTAGCCTCATTTGTAAGGCAATGGAAAGAGTCATCATGGACCTTATCAAGAACACCATAGGTAATCTCCCGACTGTGTTTTCAACACATTTTTGATTCTTTAAGGATAAATCATGTCTGTTAAACCTGGCTGACTTCTTCAAGAAGATCAACAAGGCCATGGATGATGGAAAGATTTCTGCATCCTGCCTAACCTGACAGGCATTTGACACAATTCCATATTCAGGTATTTCAGAGAAACTCTCTCAACTAGGCATAAATCTGTACATTACCAAGTGGGTAGTCAAATGGTTCACCAACAGGATACATACTGCCAAAGTGTGTGAAATGACCTCTAGCAAGAGGCCAGTGATCAGGGCCATAATGCAAGTTTCTGTACTAGGCCCTTTTGTGTTCAGTATTTAATTCTCTGAAGTCAAGGCAAACTTAGACAGCTTTTGCATGACCAACTTTGCAGATGACTGCAAATTGTGGACTATTTTTGAATCCAAGAATGCTTTTGATGTATTGCAGAAAGTATTAACATACACAAATGATTGGTGCCAGAGCTATGGAAACACACTAAATTTCCTAAAAAGCATAATTATTTCCTTTTGTAAAGCAAATACACAAGCTAATTACAATATAGACAGCACATCCCTAACAGTAGACACAGTGATACGTGAGCTGGGTGATCAGGTAAATAGAAATCAGACTTTTGACCACAATGTGTCCACAGGGGTGACAAATTCATTCGATGTGGCATGATTCATACATATGGGCATGTCATCCACATCAAAGGATGTTATAATTTCATTGCACTTATCCCTCATCACACCAACAACTGAATACTGTGCATTCTTTTCCATGCACTTTAACACACACCTGCAACAGCTTGGGCAGCCAAAGGGTTTTCACACAATAAGCATACAGGGTGTAAAAATATAAGTCCTACGCAGAAAGACTGAAAGCCCTATGACTGTACTCTGTCTACTACAGACTACTAAGGGCCGATCTTTGTCTGGCTTACAGGTCAGTCTACAATCCGGCAATGATGGAAATTTACACAGTGGCAAAGCAAACTGCATGAGGATCACTTGCTCCAAGGATGTTAACCTAGCCTCTGACATAATAAATCATGTTGGAAATATAGATACATCTCTCAGACACTACCCATTATCTGGAACAAGCTTCCCATTCACGTAGAGCAAAGGCCTTTCCTGACTCACTTAAGTGCACCCTAGATCAATGCATGGCTAATTGTAATGGTACTCTTGGTGTTGTACCCATTTCTCTCATGGATACAGGAAGTTGGTATCAGATAATATAGCATAGGCAGATACCTGTGTGAATGCTGTTCACCTAGCTATTGAAAATTGTGAAACTCATGTTAAATATGGCTAGGCTTTCATGGGATCTTGGAACATTATCCAAGTACTCTTCTTTGAACCTATGAAGTCCAACTGTATCCTAGGTACAGCTATAGTGTGACTGTACAGCATCACAAATGTAGCAGTACATCACATCCGTATTACCACCTGATAGTTTGTATGAACACATATGCATGCATGTTAAGATTTCATGGCAGTATTTAATGGCAATGTCAGGCAGACAGTGATCATGTGACACATCTTAAGGTTTGACATGTGCTTATATAGTTTGCTTCATGTATTGTTTGGTATGTGAACAATATCACAGAGACAGCTTCCTCGATCATTGATGCTATACCTTGCAGTGTTGTAGTTTCTGTGCATATGGGCATAGTTGTTGTATTGCCATCAGTCACACATACTGCTGTACCATTCATTATAATGGATCACTTCTTAATTTGCACATCAATTACAGATGATTCAAACAATATCCATTGTCATTACATACAGATGCATGTAATACACAGCTCTGTGTAGGGAATCCACTCATGATAATGTGTTCTTTGTAAGTGTTATTATCCATATGCCTGATACCTATGTCACCCAGGAATGCTTTAGTCAAGTGTGTCATATTTGTAACAATAAACTCCCACACACCTTGTTACCTATACAGAACTATTCTTTGGGATGCATACATGTGTTTGATTCTTGTAGGTGTAGCTTGTGGCTTATGTGTAATACAGACCTCTCAACTAGCCACAACTGCACCTGATTTCAACTCTAGATTTAACATTGTCCCTCTTAACCCATTAAAAAAATGTTCATTTTTGGGGAAGGGGTGGTGAATTCTACTTATGGAATACTGACAATCATTACAGGTGTACACATCTGTTCCTGCAGAACATGTATAATAATTTACACTCACATGTTCTTCCAATGTCACAGATTAATGGTGGTAACATTTTAAAATTGTCTCTGAATGTGCGTGTTTCTTTCTACAGTTCTCCATGAGTTTGTTGCTATGTGCCCATGATTGGCTGAAAGCTGTGATGACATGTCAGTCATATTCAAGCTAGTCATTTTGAAGATCTTCACAAATATGCACATACCCCTTATTGTATATGTCATCCTTGTTAAACGTCCTCTCCAGTGACCATGTCAACGATGTTTACATCACAACCAGTCTTCTCCATTGACATATAACTTTGTGTGACCATCCCATATAGACTATCATGTGTGATAACAGCAATATACTCACACAAGAGGTGTAAACAGCAGTATGTGCTGTGCTATCTACAATTGTGCTTAATGTTATGCTACTAACTTGTCTTGGAAGTGTACATACCTTGACATATCCTATCTTTGGTACACTGCCATATTTAACATTCCCTCTTCCTCTTTCTTCATCCCTATCATTCATGTTTGTGTAATTTTCATCAGAACACTTTCCCTGCCTAGTGTATATTTCATTGTATTTGCTCTTGCTGTTCACTCCACCATCTATTATGTCATTCTGCAAATAATTGTTGTAGTGTACATTGCACTGAGTACACTTTTCTTTAATGTGTTAATACTGTTGTTATTGCAGGAGTTTCACCCTGGTTGTCATTGTAGCTGGACAAGCAATCCCACTAAGCAGGTTTGGCAATAGGCAAATTTGTATGGATCTTCTTTCTGCATTTGTGCTGCTCTGCACCATTGTTGCTGGCCATGAAACATCACTTTTATTCGTGTAAGCATGATTCACAGCATGCATATGTGATTAGCGCTGCTGCTCATTGTGCTAACACATAAACTCCATATAGGCTTCATGTGACACTTACACAGAGTTTATTGAATCCCCAGGATTATGTCTGTAGATATGTTCATTTTATTCATATAATTGTTAATGGTTTTATTTAGTTCTTAGCTAAGCATAGGACTATTCCAATTAAATTATTTTAGTCATAATTCAGGCCATAAGTGCAAAGTTACAATAAGTAACACATAGACAAGCAGGCAGAAAAGGGCATAATGTATTTTATTTTAGTTATATTCTTGAGAGTTAAGAGGAAAAACACCCTAGTATTACAGATAATCTGTACACTGGCATTCCAAAAAGACCCCGAGATAAATTCTGAAATGCAGACAAGAACAAAGAAGGACCAAAATTAAAAAAATAATGTTGATCTCTTGTGACAAAGATTAAAACGTTAATATTTTCCAAAGGCCATCAAGTAGGATAAAGAAATAAAACAGAAGTGGATGCAAGCAGGTAGTATACACAACAAAGCCCACAGCCTTCTAATTTTCTCACTGAGTGTGGTACTTGCTGACCCGCTGAAACAGATAACCCAAGACTGATACTTGCACACATACACACACACACACACACACACACACACACACACACACACACACACACACACACACACACACACACACACACACACACACACACACACACACACACACACACACACACACACACACATTACTATTACTTGTCTGTAGACACTGATCTGGTAAACACAAGGCTTAATACTTGGTATATCATTACAATGTGTACTTTCATAGTTTCATAGGTAAGTACTAATCAAGTAGTTTTCAGATCCTTACACACATAGGCAATCATTTATTTTTTATTTATTTAATTATCCTTTGTTAACTGAGTTAGGCCCACTAGGCTTGTCACCTCTTTCCATGGGAAAGTCAAGGTGATATTGATACTACTAGGGGAAATTTAACCAAACCATCAGGGAACTTCCCCTACTATATTTGATAGATGCCATGGGATCATTTACATCTACATGAGTGACCACCAACTCAAGCAGATGGCAGTTCAGTTTAATGCCTCATTTGAAGGACAACACATTTAGAAATACAGCACAGCACTCTCCTTATGCTGCACTGCAGTGTCAGTAATCAATCTATCCAGTGTGCAAATGGAACACTCAGCTTTCTGCACCAAAGGCAAGTGTACTATCCATTGTGTCACTGAAGCATCATATTCAAAAGTTCTCCAGCCTCAAGAAGGGCAACATAATATAGACCAGAGGAGAATTTATAGCTGCCTATCAAATTATCTAGGTTCACCTTGAAGGTAACAAGGGTGCTCCTTTGCTTGACATGTAGGTGAATGTTGTTCCAGAGGTAAGGATGCATTTTGGATATGAATTTATCACAACATATATGTCTTATTTAAGTGTTGATGAAGGTAAGTTCCTTTATCAAGGTAATTGAGGAATCATATGTTTTGCAAAGGAATAGAAAGCCAGTGAAGGTTGGAATTGTCATGCCTTGAAAGGCTAGACATAGATTACCATGGAGTGATCTATAGAAGACCAAGTAATCTACAGAGAGAGAGAGAGAGAGCACTGCCAATCTGTCCAGATAAGTGATGGCCCTGAGGCCACTGAAGTTTTCAGTTTGGTACAACTGAGATCTTTCAAGTTGAATGATTTGCTTACACAAATACATGCCAAAAGGGCAATATATTCAATAGTGGATCTGATGAGTTATAAGTGAAGGTAAATTAAGACTTCGTTGAATCTAGAGGAGATGCCTTTAGAAATTAGATGAGCCAGACAGAAGGCTTTCCAAGCTACCATGACAACATAATGGTCAAAGGTCAGGAATTATTAACAAGAGTACCTAGATACCTTACAGGTGTCTTATAAGAACAGTATATCAACTACATTAAGGGTTGGTGGTTGGTAAAACAGTTATAAGACATGGGGTTTAATTCTCACCTCTGGAAGGGAAATTGCCTAGGCTTAAAATGTATGAACCTATATGGTATGCTGTGGAAATGTTTTGTTTACCAAAATGAACTATACTACATTTTTCATATTTGGTTTGAGACCATTGTCCTTGCACTATTTGCTAACATAGTCTAATCCACACTGGACCAATTGTGTGTCAGTGGAAGACTATGTAACAACATCCAATCTGCAGTTATCTGAAAACTTGGCTAATCAGAGGCTAGGAGTGTTGGCTTGACTATCTAAGAAACAGATGCCAAATAGGAGAGGGACCAAAAGTGAATCCTGTGTTACACCACTGGATTTTTTTTTTTTTACTTTCAAAAATAGCATCCTGGACAATGAGTTCGCTATCCATTGCACAATATGCAAAGTTATATTCAGATTTACAAGCCTGTCAGAAAGAGTTGCATGGAGAATACTGTCAAAGGCCTGTTGAGGTCCAAATATGAAGAATGTACTGCACAAATGCTCTAAACTGCTTCTGTGACCTTTTTGTTTTTCAAAGTGAAATGAGGTTAAACTGGCAGGACATTCCTTTGACAAAGCCTGTTTTACTGAGGGTCCAGGGGTAATAAATTTTCAATGTCCAGTTTAATGATGTCTGAGATAAAACAATCCATAGCATTACATATGAAGCTAGTGAGACTAATATGTCTACACTTTCCTGGGTCTGTGGTTGGGCCACTCTCATGTAATACATTTAAATTGCTGTTTTCTAGACTTTAGGAATGTAACTAGTTGAGAGGATTACATCAACAAGGTTAAACGGTTCATATAAGCCATATTTGGTACTGATAATTAGGCAACCTTGTTTGTTATCGGGGTCCATGGATGATGCAATGCCCCAACACTGGCCCAGTAGTCAAGGAGCCTCAACTTTCATCACTGTCAATAGTGGGGGATGTACACACTGGGAGGATGACAAGTACACACACACAGTAAAGTGTAATTTCCCTTAAGAAAACACAGAGATCACAGTCAGTCTGGGGGTGGTTTCTCCTTCTCTGTCCAGATCCACAGTAAGACTCCCCACTGGCACAGCTATAGAGTTGATATCTCAGCCGAGTGGCAAAGCTAAGACCTCCAGCACCCTCTCTGTCCAACTAGTGCTTTGTGTTCCTGCCCAAGTAGTTGGCACACACAAACTTTGATATTTGATTTATATACAAGCACACACACAGACACACACACAGACACACACACACACACACACACACACACACACACACACACACACACACACACACCTGGAGAAGGCTGGCACAGGCTTACTAGCTATGCCCCCTTTTGCCCAGACTATAAGGTAGTTCACACACACACACACACACACACACACACACACACACACACACACACACACACACCTGGAGAAGGCTGGAACAGGCTTACTAGCTATGCCCCCTTTTGCCCAGACTATAAGGTAGTTCCCGCTGCCACCAGCCAACTCTTTATCAGCTACTGAAGGCCCTTAAAAAATGGTGTCCAATGCTACTGTGTAATGTTACTAATGATCCAAAGGGTAGTCTGACCAAGCAAGACTATTTAGGAGTGGCCTGTACAGTGTCACTGAATAGATATGCAAGTACACTAAGAACTTAAATACATCTCACAAATATCAGCCACAATGATAGGTTTAAATATATTTAATAATAAATAATAAAAGAACAAGACAATACTCGGTACACAAACACAGTTACTTCAGAGTTCAAAATCAGAGGAAATATTTTAAAACAACATTGTAGGACAGACTCAAATAAATACAGAAAACATCTAAACTAATCTTTACTATATTCCTGTCTATATCTAAAAGTGATACTATGCCCTAAATCTTACTTACAGCAAGGCAAGTGCAGATGGTGATGATGAGTGGATGTTCTTGCTAGGTCCAAGACAAAATACAAAATGCACAGTTTCTCCTTGAGAGAGTTCTTAAATTAATATCAACTATTACTGCTGGGTTAACTTGGATGACATCACTTTTTGTCACCTGATTTCAGTTCCCAGGCTAAAACAGAAACTAGCAGAATTTAACATCTCTGTGTAAAAAATGCATATCTCTCAGATGTTTGCAGATCTTGGTAGTCATAAAACAATACAACACTTTTACATCTTAAACCTAGGAATTACTTCTCTTTCAAGATGCTATAAGAACTTCTAGCTCTAGACATTGTGTCGGCTACACTGAAATTGAGAGAGAACTTTTATAGCACAATCGTAAAGCAATTTAATTTCAACTTATTTTCTTGAAGTTTTGCAAGTTAACCCCTTTATGTTCTAGTTTTTACTGTTAAAACATACATTTGCACAGGTATATACTTTATATGCAGTTCTATTCTGTCAGCAGGGAATGCTGTGGTCACATTTTAGCTCAGTACATAACATACAGTTCTGTATAAATCATGCCAATATTCACAAATGACATAGAATTATTTACAAAATTCCAGATAGCTGGGCTGGCAATATTTCTTTATATCGCAGATGATATTCTTAAATTTTGAGAGGGCTGAGAGAACATGCTCCTTAGCAAGTCCCCGGGATTGTGGAGTCTGTGGAAACAGACATAACTGTGGGTGGAGTAAAATGTGCACTAAATTTATACACTAGTATATTAGATATTTCCTTTATGTCAGAGAGAGCAGTACGATTGTGGTCTTGCTTTAAACATTGCTGAGTATTAGTTCTCACCTTCCTGACATAGCTAAAGAAAAAAATTGTAGCTATGTTTGGCTTCAGTGACTATTTTAAGTTTATATTCACCTTGGTGCTGCTGTAGCATTGTCGCCTCACACTAAGATGCTGTCCGGTTCGATTCACAGCTAGAGCATCTTCTGCGTGGAGACATGCATGAATGGGCGTACCTTCATTGAAGGTTGTGCATCAGGGCTGGTAACTCAACACGTAAAAATCAACTACCAATCATTAGTGGACCGGAGTTCCGCTGTGGCGACCCCTAACTGGGAAAAGCTGAAAGACACATTCATCTTTAAGCTTTCACCATGTGCCCTTAAGTTAATTACTGGTTTGCTTAAGTGTCCTTTTAAGGTGGATGGAAAGAGATCAGCTATAAACATTAATTTCTTTCTCTTATTATATAGTTTATTTACCCAGATATTCTACTTCAGGGGAATGTTCTTATTTTTTCATTATATTTGGTAAAGATCGGGACTGTCTTATTAAAATCTATTTAAAGAAGAGCAAAAGTCAAAGACATAAGCAGTGGCATTTGCAATGGTACATGTCAGAGGAGTACAGCAAAATGTATTTAAGTCATCATATAATTGAACTAATTTTGATTTTAAGAAGACCGTAAACACAGATTATTTGTAGGATAAGTGTCACTAATTTTAAAGGAAAAGATCACTGATTTATGGTCTGACTTAATGAGCTAAGATGATACATATGGTGGTGTGCAAGAAATGGCCATATTTGTAAGTTTAAAATAAATGGCATGTGGGTCTCCATTAGGATGCCTAGCTATTTGTACAAGTCAGTTAGCATGTTAATACTACTCATTCATATATATTTTTCTGGGGGTGCAAGCCTTAAGACTGAACATATCATTTAAGCTTTTCCTTTCAAACATTAAGGTGACATAACACAGCCCCATTTAATAAGTAAATAAAGACCAAATTTTCACCATATCACTGTTATCAGGGACTGCACGTGTACCTACCACCTATTTACAACAATGAACCTTATCTCAGGCAGTCAATGTTTGATGTATTATAAATAATAAGAAATAATAACACAGTTAAAATATAACTCCATATGTAAAGCCTCACCCAAAAAACAAAGTGCTCCTGTGGATGTACTCTGGCTTCATAAAGGAGCTCTGCTAGGAATATGGAGGTGCCAGGGTGAAGTCTAGTCTTTGAATGTCACACCTCTAGCAGCCTATACACATCTTGCATTCCAGAGTACTTTCTGGAAAATAAACTTAAAAACCATAAGATAAGCAAATGTAAATGATTCATGAATAAAATTTACTAAAACTGCACAAATAGCAATGCTATCATTAAGAATTATTCTTTACAGTGATAACAGTCAGTGCATTCATAGTATTTTCCACAAAATACTGTAATATATTATAATGCACACAAACCCCAAATTATATTTTTTCTAAACTGTTACAAACAGATCTTTCTATCTTGAAAACTATACAGCCTAAATATATATCGTTAGAACATTTTCGTTAACTAGAACATAAGCTGTCACGTCAGCAAGAAAGTCCTCTAATGGTGCATTGAGATGGTTACAGAAATATAGTAATACAAATAATCCTGTATATCTCTCAAGATGTACAACAAACCAAAGCCAGGTTCCACAACAGTGTACTGTAAATCCAAAAATGCAAAATGAATGCTGCAAGGGTAAATCCAAACCTTTTTAATGACTTAAATCCAGAAGTCTTAGCGCTTTCTTTCACCACCATTGAACTTCAGAAACTGGTTGAAAATAAACTAACAAAACAACCCAAAAACCAGTAAACAAGTACTTCAAAATGCAGGAACTGCAGAGTAAGGTACCACATGAACTTGTTCTCCTTCAGAAACACCAAAGCAAATCAGTGTACTTTCTGCACAGTTTGTTTACATCAACACCTGAAACCTGTTACCCTCCAGGATGAACCTACATTGCCTACAAGAACCACATTTCTTCATACCCCAATTCCTCATAAATTTATCTGAGTTCCTACCACTCCATTCAAACATGTTTTTTAGATTCCAGTTGTTTTTGTAAACAAATCTAAGGGTAGCCCCAAGCTTCTCCAGGAGCCCTAAGCTCCCAAAACCTGTGGTCCAGTGGCTTTTTATAGCACCCTGAAAGGAATCTATCCCTCTACTGTATGGCAATACCAAAGCCTGAACATAGTCATTACCATTCACCTCTGACATAGGAGTTACTGGATCTTAACCATTGCTGTTGCCATCACTGAATCCCGGGATGGGATTGTATCTGGATGGTCGATTTTCACAAACATACCTAGAAACCTCCTCTACCAAGGATTCTGGGTATCCCCTCTCCTTAAACATATCAGTCAGAATCGGAACATCATGTAAAAATTGGGAATCATCAGACACCAATCCGCTTGTTCTAATAAGCTGACCCTTCACCACGTTATGCTTTTGCCATATGGGGTGCTGGCTGTCGTAATGTAGATAAAAGTTAGAGAAGGTAGCTTTTCTGAATATCGTAGATTCATATTTATGCTTCAGTGTGTTCTTGTACAGCATAATGTCTAGGAAACTAATCCTATTTTCATCAGAATTACAAGTGAATTCCAAAAATTCTGTGGAATGGTTCAAAAATATATGAATTGAGACAATTATTCCTCATTAAAACCCCATAAAATAAACATATCATCGAAATATTTCAGATATGCTTTGAGATAAGATGAAAAAGGTGAACTGAACACTACCATGGTCTCTCAAGTCCATAGCACCATGTTTGCAAAAATGGGGGCAGATGCTGCCTCCATTGCCACACCCCTGTGCTGTTTAAAAAATTCACCTTCAAAGAACACAAAGTTATTGGATAATACAATTTCCATACATTGCAACAACAGTTGTGTGTCACCATTCCTCAAGTCAGTTCCCTTGACCATTGCATAATGAAACATATCTAAGCCTTCATCATGAGGTATAACACAGAACAAGTCTTTAATGTCTATGGTAACCAGTATTGCATGTTCAAGAAACTAGTACCCGAGATTACCTCCAAGAAATGCCAGGAGTCCCTTAACAAGTGTGGTTTGTCAATCATAAAGGATTTTAACTTCATGTCCACAAACATGGCCAAGGGCTTAGTTTTTTGCCTTCACGGTCACAGATGCCCTAGGTTCTTTGTAGCAAAAAGGCTTTAAATTTGTGCTTTCTAGGTAACGTAGTGTGGTGGATGTTATTAAAGAACTCAAACTTTTCACTAGGAAGCTTAACCTCAGGTGTACCCTTCAACCTTCTATTGATAACACTACATCAAACTTAAAAAAGGCCAGTACTTATAACCCTCCTTTGCTTCCTGGTATTAATTAATTTGAGCAGCTTTGTGAGCGAAGTGTAAGGGAATGGAGGCAAAAGAACAACAAACCCAAATTCCACAATTTAACTTTGGCTGAGAGGAATTTCTTGACGGCCGTTGTCAGGGATAAAAATATTCGTATCATGAATCCAGACAAGGGCGCTGGTGTGGTTATTATGGATAAGTGTCTTTACACTTACAAAATGCTTGCATATTTACATACATTCATAGGTTCATAGGTAGGTACTAGGCTATCGGCCCCATGGCCTCTATAAGCCTAGCCATAATGGAAGATTCTTCATAGAAGCTTCACATAATGAGATCAACATTGCCTATCAGGCTATTGATTATCTTATAGAAGACAGTTTTTTGACTTTTGATTTTCCTGTTGATCTCAGACACTTCTTTACAGTTAAACATCTTCATATACTGGAAATGTTTGGTATCCCCAATATCCACAGATGTATGGAAGACCCTCCTTTGAGATCTACCGTGGCTTCTGGCGGGTCTAAAACTGAGCACTTGGCCAAGTTTGTGGACATGACATTAAAATCCTTTATGGTTGACAAACCACACTTGTTAAGGGACTCCTGGCATTTCTTGGAGGTAATCTTGGGTACTAGTTTGTTTGAAGATGCAATACTGGTTACCATAGACATTAAAGACTTGTTCTGTGTTATACCTCATGATGAAGGCATAGAGATGTTTTGTCATGCAATGGGGTCAAGGGAACTGACTTGAGGAATGGTGGCACACAACTGTTGTTGCAATGTATGGAAATTGTATTATCCAATAACTTTGTGTTCTTTGAAGGTGAATTTTTTTTATACAGCACAGGGGTGTAGCAATGGGGGCAGCATCGACCCCCATTTTTGCAAATATGGTGGTATGGAGTTGGGAGACCATGGTAGTGTTTAATTCACCTTTTTCATCTTATCTCAAAGCATATCTGAGATATTTGGATGATATTTTTATTTTATGGGGCGGTAAAGAGGAACAATTGTCTTAATTCATACATTTTTGAACCATTCCACAGAATTTTTGGAATTCACCTGTAATTCTGATAAGAATAGGATTAGTTTCCTACAAATTATGCTGTACAAGAACACACCTTAGCAAAAATATGAATCTACGATATTCAGAAAAGCTACCTTCTCTAACTCTTACCTACATTATGGCAGCCAGCATCCCATATGGCAAATGCATAACTTGGTGAAGGGTCAGGTTATCAGAACAAGCCGACTGTTGTCTGATGATTCCCAATTTTTACATGAAGTTCAGATTCTGATTGATATGTTTAAGGAGAGGGGATACCCAGAATCCATGGTAGAAGAGGTTTCTAGGTATGTTTGTGAAAACTGTCCATCCAGATACAATCCCATCCTGGGATTCGGTGATGGCAACAGCAATGGTTGCGATCCAGTAACTCCTATGTCAGAACTGAATGGTAATGACTATGTTCAGGCTTTGGTATTACCATACAGTACAGGGACAGATTAACTTCAGAATGCTATAAAAAGCCACTGAACCACAGTTTTTGAGAGCTTAGAGCTCCTGGAGAAGCTTGGGGTTACCCCTAGATTTGTTTACAAAAACAATTGGAATCTAAAAAATATGTTTGAATGGAGTGGTAGGAACTCAGATAAATGTATGAGGAATTAGGGTATGAAGAAATGTAGTTCTTGTAGGCTTTGTCCCTGCCAAATGGTGCACTGCTACAGTTGTCCCTCTCCACAAAGGAGGAGTGACTACAGACCCTGGGAACTATCGCCCCATTAGCCTGATGAGTCTGATATGCAAAGCTATGGAACACATCATCATGGACCTAATAAACAAGGATATAGGGAATCTCCATGTCTGGATCCCACACAGTATGGTTTTGTGAAGGGTAGATCATGCCTGCTCAACTTGGTCGATTTCTTTGAGTCAGTCGCCAGAGCTGTGGATGAAGATAAGGTGGTTCATACAGCCTACCTTGATCTAGCCAAGGCTTGTGATACCGTTCCCCACTCAGAAATCATAGAAAAACTCATTAAGCTTGGCATCAACCCCTATATCACTAGGTGGGTTGCAAACTGGCTCACAGATAGAACCTACAGTGTGAAAGGACTCCAAGTCAGACTGCTGATTAGTCACAAGTGGAGTCCCACAGGGTTCGGTCCTGGGTCCTCTCTGGTTTGGTATCTACTTCTCTGAAGTCCCAGCCAACATGAAGGGACTCTGGATGACAAAGCTCACAGACAATTGCAAGTTAGGAGCTATTATTAACTCCCCAAGTGATATTGACATCCTACAGAATTGCCTCACTGTGACCAATGACTGGTGTCAGAACCATGGCCTTAAGCTCAATGCCATAAAATGTGTCATCATCCCTTTTGGGAAAAACCCGGTTCCCATGAAATATCACATTGATGGTAGTCCACTGAACACAGAAGACATTATAAGCCTAATGGTTAAGGTGTTTGCTTTACAAACACAAGGTGCAGGGTTTGAGTCTTACAAGGGATAATTGGCTAGGCTTAAAATGGCTCGCAAGGGCAGTTAGCTTAGTACTAATCTATGAACCTATAACAGATTTGGTAACACAGGCTGACAGCAACCTCTCTTTTGATCACCACATTGCCACTGTGGTCAGAAAGTTCTTCTATGTGGCACATCTCATTACTAAGGGTTTTGCATCCAGGAAGAAAGAGGTCATTGTCTCCCTCTACTCTTCCCTCATTAGGCCAATCATCGAGTTCATTGTCCCATTTGGCATGTACCTCACTAGACACCTGCAACAACTGGAGAGGCCACAAAAGTACCTCACAAAGAGGATCCTAGGCCTTAAACGCTTGTCCTATATGGACAGACTCAAAAAAACTCCAACTATTCTCTGTCTCATATCGCCTACTTAGAAGCGATCTCTGCTTGACTTACAAAGCCATGTCTGGCCCAGCTCTGTTTGAAATGCTACATCTAAAGAAATCCCAATCTCTCCACATCACATGCTCCAGAGACCTCAATCTCATTACCACGATTAATCGAACATGCTGGAGGGACAGGTTCATAACACAGAGACTGCACATGCTATGGAACACACTTCCCATACATGTCAAGCAGAGCACCTTGCTGACCCTCTTCAAGAGAAATCTTGCTGAGTGGATGGGAAATAGAAAATTCACCCCAGGGATAACACCAGTGGCTCTACTTGACAGAGGCACTGGCAACTAAGGTTGGGTGGCACTATGCCAGGGTAATCCTATGGCTAGGCTTGTAAAGGCCTATGGCCATTAGCCTAGTACACACCTATGAACCTATGAACCTATGTAGGTTCATCCTGGAGGGTAACAGTTTTCAGGTGTCTGGTTTTCTGAATTTGATTACTGTTAAAGGCAGATATGACTGCAACACTAAGGGGGTGGATTATATTGCCTTTTGTTCCTCCTGTCCTGCCTTCTACATAGGAAAGAACATTGGTGCCTTTAAGTCCCGTATTTATCAACACACTTATGCTATAAAAAGGTCTCACCAGTGTAATGCCCTTTTTTGACATAGCATAAGATGTAACGATTTAAAGAAATTTTCTTTCTCCATACTTGAAAAGGTGGAATTGCAACCTAGGGGTGGTGACTGGCAAACTCCTATAAAAAAGAGAGTTTTTTTGGCAAATTTTGTTGAATGCCACTAGCCTGCCTGGCATCAATGATGTGGTTTCTTTGAAAGATGCTTTAAAGATTAGAGAATCTTGTATTTCATGTATTGTGACTATTTTTTACAACTTTTTAAGTTTTATTTTAAATAAGATGTATTTCAATTCATAGCTATATTTTTTTACTTCACTGAATGGTCTGTGTTTTAAAGTGCTAGGTTTGTGTAAGTTTATTTGATGTATGTCACTTTAAAATTTTTGGTGCAATTTTCAAAAGGTTATATACGGGGACTTAGTTTATTTTCAACCAGTTTCTGATGATGTTCAATGATGGTGAATGAAAGCGCTAAGACTTGTGGTTTTAAGACAGTAAAAATGTTTGGATTTACCCTTGCAGCGTTCATTTTGCATCTCTCAAGATGTGCAACTTACAATGCAAATATTAAAGACAGTTTTCTTCAACAACATTTAAGGTTTCATCTAATGCCATTCAACAGTTTGTAAGTCACTTGTTATTTGAAGTATTAACTACATATGGAAATATTGTTTTTTTTCATAACTGCTAACAAACAGTTAGCCTTATTTCCTTTATAGCATGATACAAGCCAGCATTTTCAACTACTTTTACTGTCACCCATATTGATGTTTCACACCATGAGAAGGTCTCTCAGATATGAAAATATTAACACAGATATGAAAATATGAATAATAAGTGGAAAACATAGATGAATTTCTCCACTGCGGGACATCCTACACTAAGACTGTTAGTGTCACTTTGTTAATAACTCCTTGCCCTTTCTGATACTGCCTATTATTACCTGCTAAGTCACTTAGTTAAAGAAGCAGTAATAAAGAAAAAGTTCTAGATGCCATAAGAATTTACCACATCTCTATGTCTTTTGTCTGTCTGTCGCCATGTAACTTGACCATGACCTATTCAGCTCTTTTTTTAATACATCCAGGGCAGTTGGCAGCATACTTGCTGCATGAGACTAACCATAAAGTAGGGTTGCATTCTGATGTGTTAGCTGTGATTATCATCACAGCAGGGATGATACTGAAGAACTCATGGGCTGGAAGCCTGGGTGTGTAAGAAGTTTTTAATTATTTTAGGTAATTTAATTTAATTCTTTGGACAATGGAATTTTATACTTGGATTGAGACCCAGGTTGCTGGCAGAGAGGCAAGGCATCCATATGTGCCACTGGTGACCCAGTTTTGCTAATGAGCCCAGGTTGCTAGAAGGGTTAGTAGAACAGGAGGCTGCATGCCTTAGACATTTCTCCTCTTCTAGGTGAATGGTGTTGGATCTCGAGCTGCTTGTGTGACATTTGGTAGAGAGTAACAACCTCTGTTAGTGCAGCTGTAGTTCACGGATAGGACTGGGCACTTGTGATGTCACTGCATTCTCTTTAGTGGGTAGTTCAGCTTATGCTACTGAAAGACAGATCTTACTCTACTTTCTTGTCAACAACTACGCTGACTTTTATATTTCTTTTAATGATTTACTGTTTTAAGTGAAGGTAATTCAGATGTTACTTCAATTTATTTATGAGCAAGGAAGAGGAAAGCAGAATTAGGCTTGCTTACTGGAAGTACATTTTGTTTTATAAAAAAAACTTCTGCGTTTGAGGATTGCACACGGATTGTGCTTAATGATATGTCTGTTACTCCTATTCTTATCATTTCTTTCTCATGATATAATTTAAGCCTGAAGACACGTTGTTGCTTAACAAGCTAAAATGATTGATTTTGTTATGAGGAGGGATGTTAAATGTAGCAATGGCAAGTACAAATTTTATTAATTTTGATTATTTCTGTCAGTAGCACTGTTGCCATTTTTCATAATAATCAACAACATTACTGTTTGATTTCTAGCATATCTTGTATTGGGCAGTGTCCATAAATTAATGGTCTTTCCCTTATTTGCTCATGTTTGTTCCTTCTGTCAAATCCATCAAATTTCAGGGAAAAATACTAGGGAAATTTTGATGGTATAATATTACTATTATATAATATTCATAGTAGTACAGTATAATAATGCAATATACACGTGGAGAGAATATAGGATATAATAACAGGTAATCCCAGAGAAATGTGACCTCTTGATCTTTTGATCCTTCAATTTACACATAATCGTTAATCATCCTCATGTATTAACACCTTACAAAGTAGAAATGTTCCATCCAAAAGGGGCATGCATGCATAGTCTCTCATCTTAAACTAGGTTCACCTAAGTCTATTCCTCCACCTCTGACATTTAAAAAAAAATCTTCTCGGCAGATCCATTGATGCTACTAAATTAGCCCTTATACTCAACCCTATCAATAGGCTTCCTTGTTAGCCCTGTTATGACTCTCCCTGGGATTCATGAAGCTTGCGCCAGGTGCAGGCGTAGCATCGGCATTCTAACACCAAAGATGGCCACAGAGCGATTCAGGTACGAGCTGTTTTCATGTGCACTACCTGCATACGCTAAGCCCGCACAACTCCCAAGCCTTGGATGCTAATTACCTCATGTGCAGCAGTGCCGCATGCAAATGAAAGTATGTAGCGATTCAGGAAGTGGTGCAGGCGTAGTGTAAGCATGCAAAAATGTAAACCGTAGAAAATGGTTTACATTTTTGCAAACATAAAATCGGAGCCATGACAGCCAACCAAACACATGTATTATATCATTAATATATGCCAATGGCTAAATATATAGCCATTGGCATAAAAAAACATGTACAAAATATAAAATTAACATTTAATATATATAGTTGCACTACTGCAACGTGGAAGCGTAGGGCAGCGGTGCACAAAGGGGATCGCAAGGAATATATAAAAATATAGAATAAAGCCATAATGAAACACATATCACAATTTCCCCATAATAGTCAATGGCAGGCATGCTACACCATAATTATGGCGCACGGGTTGCTAAGGGGAAGTGACAGTGTTATGCACAGTAGCTAGGAATTAGTAGGCAATGCCATGCAAATGAGAGGAGTAATAGTGAATCGCAGATTCCCTGCTGGTGTAAAGATGCACCTCACAGCGTAGCGTTATAACACCGAGGTGTGCCCTTGAGATAAAGATGACATCAAGAGAGGGGTGTGTCGTCATTGCTGTAAGCACATTGGAGCATTGCTAAACCGGTCTGCCCCTAGCTAGGCAAAGCTGCAGGATAGGGGTGTGTTGAATTGGACATAGCTATTATTTATTTATTGGAACTTACATTAGAGGACAATTATTTTTTATTTAATAAGGAATACTACTTACAGAAAACAGGTGTTGCCATGGGCTCTCCCTGTGGGGCCACTTTTGCAAACACTGTAATGGCCTATTGGGAGAGGCATTTCCTATTTAAGGATACTACCTTTTTAGAAAGGACAACATGGTACACCCATTACCTGGATGATATTTTCATCCTTTGGAAAGGTGACGAATCTTCAGCTAGAGCATTTATTGAATGTATTACTAATTTTACTGATTTCTTAGATTTTAGTTGGGAATTCCAAACAGAAAACATTTCTTACTTAGATGTAGAGTTGACTAAAGTTCTTCCTGAGAGGAAATATATTTAGAAGATATTTAGGAAAACAACTTATTCGAATGCATTTTTGCATTTTTCTAGTTGCCATCCTTTTGCCCAAAAGAGAAGTGTGGTTAAGGGCCAATTAGTTCGGGCAGCTAGGATGGTCTCTTTGGAATTGGATTTCTTAGATGAATGTAATTTTTTGAGGGGGATGTTTATTAAATGTGGTTATCCTAGGAATTTAGTGGATGACCTTATTGAGGAAGTATACAATAAGCGATTGGAAGTTTTTTTAAACCATTGTTGTCTACTGATGAGGTGTATGGTGTGGATTCAGTTGATGGTGACCATCTTATTGCTAATGTTGATTCTTTACATGATAGTAAATTTGAATTGTTTACAGGTTCTAACCATGAAAGGTTAGAAATTAATCAAATGGATGGCCCTTCGCATATTGAATTAACAAAAATGAGTTTCATTACCACCTTTTCTGTGGATGCACCTTTTCTTAAATCAATTATTATAAAGAATTGGTGCTTCCTTTTAGATGACAATCTTATCAAAAATAATGTGGGTAATTCACCCTGTATTGCTTTTAGGAGAGGTAGGAATCTAAAAATGATTCTTGAAGGGGGACCCCCAAAACAATATTTGCCCCATTGTGGGATGTTTAAATGTGAGGCGTGCCGGTGATGTAAACATATTAAAGTTACAAATTCTTTTCATATTGGGGATAGAAAATTCCCTATTAGGGGTAAATTTAACTGTAATTCAAAAGGGGTTGTTTATTTGGGGTTATGTAGCTATTGTCCAGCCTTCTATGAAGGCAGAGCAGAGAGACCATTAAAAAACAGGATTTATGAACACATGTATGCAATTGAAAAGTTAAATTTAAATAATGCTCTAGCTAGACATATTAGTTGTTACCCTATGCATGAATTTAAATTTTTAGCTATTGAAAAGATAATGGATAATATTGGGGGGGGGCAATTGCTTTGAAATTGGATGAGAAAGAATTAATTTGGCAATTAAAATTAAATGCATTGATTCCCCCAGGGGTTGAATGATGCTGTGTCTTTTAGAAGTATATTGAAGTTGAAGGCTTTGATCAGATGAAGGAAATGAATTATATTTATATATTTTCATATTTATATATCTGAATATTATTAATATATGCTTATATATATATATATATATATATATATATATATATATATATATATATATATATATGTGTGTGTGTGTGTGTATTTTTATCTTTATTTTTCTTTTTACTGTTTGTTTTGTATGGTTTGACAATGTTGAGATGCACTTTACTCTCAGACTTTGGCCATGCCTTAGACACAGTGACACATAACCCACTGAAAGTGGCAGTGTATATTCAGATTTTGGCATTGCCTTTGGCACAGTAACACACAGATGATTGAGAAATGTAGGGCTTTTAGCCCTTTAAATGGAGGCTTGGCATTTAATTGTAATGTGATGTCACAATTTGTAAATTTATTTAAGTGATGTATTTTTGTAGGTTGAATTGTCTGAAGAAGTTTGCTCAATCAGTAAACGAAAGCGCTAACATTACAGTTGGATTTGGTGTGGTTTTGTTCCTTTTTTAACAAAGTTTTTAGTGTTTGTTTTTTTGTTTCGGTTCCATAGCTATGCTTAGTTGAGAGTACACTAGGTAACTGAGTATACACGTGAGCGGAAATGAAAACGCCCGTAAACCCGGTAAACGGGTATGCGTGGCAGGCACTGCAACTGAAACAGAAAGGATATAGGAAAGAAATAAGGAAATGCTGCAGCAGTGAAATTGGAGTACAAATGACTAATTAACACCTAGGAGCCTACAGTGGACTATTGACAACAGCTACCAAGGCTGCAAGCAGCTACCTGCAGAGCAGAGAAGGGGAGGGGTTGTACTGTAAAGAAAACAGTAAAGTGTCAAAGCAGAACAAAGCCGATATGCAGTATATCAGCTACAAGGCACATTTTGCCATGACTGAGTAGGGAAAGTACAAAACAAGAAAGACAGCAGGGGGATGCATGCCTGATAATGCGAGGGGATCCAGGTCAAAAAGGGAATTAAAGGACAACAAATTAATCAAGGCAATCAAGTAGATCTCCACAGTAAAGGCCCCACACTTGCAGTACTCATTGCAAAACCATAATTAAGACACACTGCAGATGGAATAGCTCATACACACCCACTAACATCAGCAGCATCCATAGCACAGTACTATAAAGTGTGAAAGCATCTCACACGCATTTGTGTATTCCCATACACTCTGCACCAGTGCTGTATACAGGTGGGGAACCTTTATTATGTACATGTTAGGGGCTGCCATAGCTTTGATCCACCAGCATGTGTTGGAGACTGAAGGTGGTGTGGAGGGTGATGCAAACCACCACCTCAGCACCAGAGGAGAAGGAGGAGGAGAGTGTTCAGACCCAGGGTAACCTACCAGGGGCTACATGATCTGGAGATAGTAGAGCATTACAGGGTGGACAGGGACATCCTACAGCAACTTGTGGAACTGTGTCGGCCACGCCTCAGAGCCAGAACAAACAGAGGGGAACCCATCCCAGTGGATACGAAGGTATGTGTAAGCCTGAGAATGCTAGCTACAGGTACCTTTCAAAGATCAAATGGGGATATCATGGGGATCTCACAGGCATCACAATACAGGGTACTACACCAGTTCCTGGATGCCATGTTACCATATGCCAATGAGCACATATACTTCCGCTGAACGCAGGAGGAGTTGGCCAGAAATATGCGTCTCTTCCACTGTGTGGCAGAATACCCAGAGGTACTGGGTGCAATAGACTGTAAGCACATACACATCAGGTCACCACCTGGTGAGAAGGGTAGGCACTACATAAACCGCAAGGGATACCCCTCCATCAACTGCCAGGTTGTGTGTAATGTCCAGGGCATTATCATGGATGTGTGTGCTGGCAGCCTTGGAAGCTATCATGACTCCCACATCTGGCATGCCTCACAGCTGTATTGGTTATTTGCCGGGGGGGGGCATCCCAAATGGCCACCTGATGGGGGATGCTGGCTATGCATTGGAACCGTGGATGATGAATCCCATCAGAAATGCACACACACCCATGCAGGAATACCACAATGAGGCACACGCACAAACCAGAATCATCATACAGCATGTGTTTGGGATGCTGAAATAACGGTTCTATTGCTTGGACATATCTGGTGGAGCCTTGCAGTACTCTCCAGGCACATGTGCCCATATCTTCATAGTGTGTGCCATGCTACACAATATGGTCCTGTGGAAACAGCTGCAGCAGGGACTGAATGGTGAAGGCCCTCACAGCCCACCTCCATTGCCAAGTGCCCCACAGGCACAGAGGTACTCAGACCATGAACACCCTGATCCAGCCCCAGTAGGCAGACGGAGGCATGCCCAGTATGCCCATGCCTTGGCAAAGAAGGAACGTATAGCACAAGCACTGACAGTGTAGGCACCTAGGGACTGACACCTTTCTCCACCTGCACACACACAAGACTACCTGTAAATTGTCATGTATAGTCAGTCTACTGTGCACATCCAACATAGGCAGCCCTCAACTATTGCACACACAACTGCCATTGGCACAAGGTAAGTCAACACCTGAACAGTAAATTAAGCTATCAGCATATGTAGATACTGTATGTATAGATTCATAGGTAGGCACTTAGCCAACTGCCAGAGGCCATTCATAAGCCCAGCCAAAATGTGTCAGCTTTTGCCACCCCATTGATTCATTAACTGTCTCTCTGTGGAGCAGAGCCAATGGCATGATCCCTGGGGTGCATCTACTGTTCCCCATCCACTCTTCAAGGTTTCTCTTGCAGAGTGTTAGTTTGGGGCTCTGTTTAATGTAGTTAGAGATGTTGTTCCAAAGTATGGGGAGTGTCTGTGACAGGAAGCTGTCCCTCCAGCATCTTCCAGTTATTGTTGTGGCAAGGTCCAGCTCACTACAGTGTGTGGCTCACTGTGACATGGATTCCCATAGGTGGAGCATATCCATCAAGCCTGAGTTCGACATGGCTGTGTTTGCCAGTGGAGATCATTTCTGGGTAAATGAGATGCCACTGAGTAAAGTAGGAGTTTATTCAGTCTGGCTGCATAGGACATATGTTGGAGGCCAGTATTCCCCTTGGCGAGGTACATACATGGACCCCCCAGCTGTTGGAAGTGTCTTCTGAGGTACATTCCACATGGGTTATTATACCCTATGATGGGACTGATGAGTGATGAGTAAAGGGGCACTATAACCCCAGTATGTCTAGATGGGAACCCTTTAGTAATCAGATGGCCTACATAGAAGGATGTCCTAACTACTGTGGAGATATGATTGTCAAAGGGGAGATCACTATCTACCTTAGTCCCCAGATACCCCATTACCTCGTCCATAGTAAAGTGGCTGCCACTTATGTGTTAATATGTGGGTGCCAATTCCACAATGGAATGACCATGCAGTTAGTGGCACTTGGCTGGAGGCCATGTCATTGGCACCCTGTGACGTTCTCCATGAGGCCCCTTGAGGGATGTCTGTGTCAGCTGGACTATCAATCATGGCTCTCAGTTCACAGTCATTGCCAAACATGGTCTGCTGTAGTCCACCTGTGTTTGCCTGTACCTCTGAGACGTATTTGCCAAACAGTAAGGCTCCCAGGACTGAGTCCTGCCAGACACCAGTCATGACTGGTCAAGAGTTGGACCTGGAGACCGCTAGTCGTACCATGTGAGTTCTGTGTGTAAGCCCATTGGCAACCCAACCTGTGATGTATGGGTGTACGTACAGGCTGGTGTATAGTTGAGTGGGGCATGGTGTCATAAACCTTGGTGAGGTCCAGGTAGTATGTGTAAACCACCTCCCTCATCATCTAACATCTTGGTGACTGTATGTAAGATGTCAAACAGGTTCAGTAGGCACAAACTGCACTCAGCCAAGCAGACCTTGGTTGGGTCACGTGTTCGGAGGTTACCAATGTCTTTGTTAATGAGTGCCTTGCAGATGTGAACCATACCATTGCAGACCAGGCTAGTCAGTCTTATGTGGTGGTAGTTACCATGGTCAGTTGTGATTCCACCTTTATGGAGTGGAATAACCATTGCCACATGTCATTGTATGGGCATGTAGCCTGTGGAGAGGCTGAGGTAGGAAAGCTTAATTAGATGGGGGCAGGTTGTCTTGTACAGTTTGCAAGATGCAGTCTGGGACAACATCTGCCTCCACTGACGCTGTGTTCTGCTGTTAGAGAGGGCCATTTCCACTTGTGTGTCTCTGATGTGTGGGATACTGTACCTTTCGAGTAGGGCTCTTTAGGGGGTGAAGTATGCACTGAATGTATCTGCAAGCATGTTGGCGATATCAGAAGGGTCAGCATATTTTGTGCTATATTTCACCGGCACAGTGCAAATCTGTGTGTCACCACATAGATCCTTGACATAGCCAAAGAAGGCTTTGTGGTTATCTTTCGAATCCTTGCATATTCTCCTGCTGATGTTAGCCTTGGATGATGTCATGAGGGACCTACGTATCATACTAATAGTGGTCACAGATGTCTGCCCTTCATGGGATTTGCTGTGTGTCTGGAACACTGTCCTACTTCTGTAGTATAGCCTGTTTATTGCAGAGGTCCACCAGTCCGGTGTCCTTGTCTAGGAGGAATGAGTCTTGGTTTACCAGTGATGGCACGATCCATACATTCATGTAGGTGCTTATAGCCTGCATTTGTAAATCTGTCTGTATCTTGAGCAGTGTTTCCCCTTAGCGTGGAGGCTGTGAAACCCCCCCATCCCTGTCACTAGTAGTGTAAATTTAGCTGTAGGAAAGGTATACACAGTGGTATCCTTGGGTGGGGGAGATGCTTTGGTGTGGAAACAGTGAATAGTTCATGGTCAAATCTAACCAGTGACTGGTTAACCTCCGCTGCGGTGCACCTGTTGCCCATGTTGGTGATGATCACTTGTAGTAGTTACCACCCCACGTTAGGGAAGTTACCACCTGATACAGGGCATATAAGGTGATAAATTCCAGGATGCAGTAGGTCTGGAAGTGAGTACTGGAGTAAGTTTCCCAGTTAATAGTATGGTAGTTGACATCGACCAATGCCAGGGTGTGCGTTAGGACTGTCATGTTCTCCACTATCTCCAGGTAGGTGGGTGGAGGTCCTGGGTCATGGAGGGTGATCTGTAGCAGGCCACAGTTTACATTGCAGTTGTGGCAGATGTTAGCTGCACATGGATGATCTCAGAGGTATCATGCTGCCCCACTAACCTGGAGGTGTAGGTATCCCTGATGAATATGGATACAGCCTCTCCATGACTGTCAGTCCATGTTCTGCGGCTGAAATGTGTGGTATGGGTTGTAGTCTGGTAGTGCTGCTTAAGAAATATTCCAGTTACTGCACAGATGTTGATGTTGTCCATCCTGAGGAGTGCTGTGAGTGCATGCATGTTGTGATCACAACCCCTGGTGTTGAGTAGCATAACCCTCATTGAATCTGCTATTGTACTGTTTACGGAGCTGGTATTCACCTTTGAGACTCTCCTAAAAAAGGCACCATGGGGGCACCAATAGCCTTGGCCAGTATTCCAAAGCCTAAGGCTGACACATAGGCCGGTATGGTATCATTGCATGCATGTTTCCCATCTGTGCTTGTTTTTCATCTCCCCTGTAGGTAACCTACTGGTAAGCATTAAAAAGCCTTAATCTTATACAAGTCTTATAGCTTTCAAGATAGGCTTTTGGAGTGACTGTTTCCTGACTACATGGTGATTTCTCACTGTATATTGTGATCTGAAGGTCTGTTTATTCACATATTATGACTGTGATGGCCTGCACGTTAGAGGTTCACAGATAGCCTACTACCTATCTGCCCAAGGGCAATTAGAAGCATAGCTACAGTGTGTTGGCTCTCCCCGCACCATTGATGAAGTAACTGAGCCGCTGTCAAGCATAGCCAATGAAGCAATTCCAGGCAGAGTTGCTGGAAGCTGTTGAAGACTGGGTTGTGGAGGGTGATAGGGGCACTTAGTGATCTAAAGAGAGCATGTTAATGTGACAATTCAACACCATTCAATTCCCCCAACAGGTCTCACAGCTATCAACCTGGACAGGTTCCCCCATCCCCTGGCTGTATGGTTCTGGGACACATGATCCCAGGGGTGTATAGTCTGTTACCCATTCACACAACAAGGTTTTCCTTGAAGTGTGCCAGTGAGGGGCTATGCCTAATGTAGTTAGGAATGTAATGTATTGTCTCACAGTACATTTGGTATATGTTGTTATTTCAAGAGTACATGAAGCTCAGTGAGTTTGGGGGCCTCCGCCTTTTGCTTAGCCTAGCTTACACATAAAAATCATCTAAATAGGAAAGAGGCGGAAGCAATGTTAATGTCAACAGTGTAATGGTTTCAGCATCTGTATAGTATCTGTGCATTTGAGGTTACAATCCCGATAAAAGCAGGGATGTTTATCATGTGCAAAAGTATACCTTAACCACAGCTTGCATATATAGGTAGTAATCATCTGTATAATACACATTCAAAACACCCATATAAACCCATGTGTGCTGGAGAGTACAGTCAACAGAGAATGCAATGCTATATCAGCACATAGTGAGATGTTACTTTACTGACATGTACATATCCTGAGTAGTTAGGGTATGTGGCCGTGTTTGTGTGCACAGGTTATACATTGCAAAGTTTGTTTAACTGTGTTTAACTGCTGCTATAATGTCACACAAACACTTTTAAACATGCTTACAACTGCTGAAATGAGCCGTATTCTGCAGTAAAAAACATTTGTAAAGAATCGCAGGTCTCGAACGCTGGACCATGCACACTATAGTCATGGTACTTACCACTAAGCCATCCGAGGTGTATACATGTTTCATGGTCTTGAGACTACACCTTATAACATACGCATTTCACTGTAATGATCAGAAATGGGACAGTCACTTTGTGTACATATGTACACTACATTGTAATGTACTGTAGTTTGTGAACCAACACATTCCAGCCTACTACCTATCTGCCCAAGGGCAATTAGAAGCATAGCTACAGTGTGTTGGCTCTCACCGCACCATTGATGAAGTAACTGAGCCTCTGTCAAGCATAGCCAATGAAGCAATTCCAGGCAGAGTTGCTGGAAGCTGTTGAAGACTGGGGTTGTGGAGTGTGATAGGGGCACTTAATGATCTAAAGAGGGCATGTTAATGTGACAATTCAACACCATTCAATTCCCCCAACAGGTCTCGCAGCTATCAACCTAGACAGGCTCCCCCACCCCCTGGCTGTATGGTTCTGGGACACATGATCCCAGGGGTGTATAGTCTGTTACCCATTCACACAACAAGGTTTTCCTTGAAGTGTGCCAGTGAGGGGCTATGCCTAATGTAGTTAGGAATGTAATGTATTGTCTCACAGTACATTTGTTATATGTTGTTATTTCAAGAGTACGTGAAGATCAGTGAGGGGGCCTCCACCCTTTGCTTAGCCTAGCTTACACATAGAAATCATCTAAATAGGAAATAGGTGGAAGCAACGTTAATGTCAACAGTGTAATGGTTTCAGAATCTGCATAGTATCTTTGCATTTGAGGTTACAATCCCGATAAAAGCAGGGATGTTTATCATGTGCAAAAGTATACCTTAACCACAGCTTGCATATATAGGTAGTAATCTTCTGTATAATACACATTCAAAACACCCATATAAACCCATGTGTGCTGGAGAGTACAGTCAACAGAGAATGCAATGCTATATCAGCACATAGTGAGATGTTACTTCACTGACATGTATATATCCTGAGTAGTTAGGGCATGTGGCCGTGTTTGCGTGCACAGGTTATACATTACAAAGTTTGTCTAACTGTGTTTAACCACTGCTATAATGTCACACAAACACTTTTAAACATGCTTACAACTGCTTAAATGAGCCGTATTCTGCAGTAAAAAACATTTGTAAAGAATTGCAGGTGTCGAACGCTGGACCATGCACACTATAGTCATGGGACTTACCACTAAGCCATCCGAGGTGTATACATGTTTCATGGTCTTGAGACTACACCTTATACCATACTCATTTCACTGTAATGATCAGAAATGGGACAGTCACTTTCTGTACATATGTACAGTACATTGTAATGTACTGCAGTTTTTGAACCAACACATTCCAGCCTACATATGTATTACTGTTACAAACTAATATGAAATATATATATATATATATATATATATATATATATATATATATATATATATATGCATGCATGTCAGTGATGTCTGCGCATATATAAATATATATATTATACATTTACATGAATAGCCATATATATATATATATGAACATCTGTGAACACACTTCGTGACACAGAAGCACTCCAAAGGAATTGGAGTGTACAAAAAACACATATAGCTCTGGTATTATAACATTTAATATTAACGTAATTCACCATAGAAGGGGTGGCTGTTGTGTATGTGAAGATTGGGGTGGGGGAGGAATGATGGGTAATACAATCATGCATCAAGTCGGGCCTGGGTCGGATGTCCAATAAGTGAACTGGAGGGGTATACATGGAGTATGGGGACAATATAAAAAGGACACAAAGCAAGAACCTTTCTCATTCATAACACACCCTGTTATGTCACATTGCAACACCTAATTTCACAAACATATGACCATTAACATGTATCAGACATATGTACACCAACTGACTGTCACATTTGTTTTCAGTAGTGAGGAATGTCTGTAGCGCAATGTATATTCTAAACACCATAACCTTTGTACATATCTCAGATGCCTTAGTGGTAAAGTCAGTGACTGGGATGTTCATGGCCCCAGGTTCAAGACCTGCAAGGGCTGTTAGGTTATTTTGAAGGCCAGAATAAGGGCTGTTGGATGCAGGTGGATTAAAGCACTCTTAAGCAGTTGTAAGTGGGTTTGCGCGATGGTAAGCAGCACTGAAACATGGCAAACGGAGAAGCACTTCACAGGTTTAACCTTTGCTTAACATCACGCAGACCAAGGGCAAACCTGCTTACAACCATGTAAATGTGCATTATTCACACTTTCCCTACCAGTGCCTACTCTGAGGGGTAAAATAATAACACCTTCCAGGATTAGAACCCGCAACCATGTACTTCATCCTCAGAGTAACCTAACACTAAGCTACCTGGGATGTACCTACCCCAGTTGTGCATGCAGACAGGTTAAAACACAAAATGGAGGAATGTGTTGAAATAGGACAACCAGCCATGTACCCAATTAAAGGTGTATGCTCATATATATATATATATATATATATATATATATAGAGAGAGAGAGAGAGAGAGATACATAGAGACATGTCGATATATACAGGTCTACAGATATAGGTAGATATATAGATAGGTTAAAAACATCTACACATCTATGGAGGTACAGATAAACGTATGCAATAATATATATGTCTAATATATATATATATATATATATATATATATATATATATATATATATATATATATACACATACATACATATATATATATATATATATATATATATATATATATATATATATATATATATATATATATATATATATATATATATATATATATATATATACATACATACATGTCTGTAGACAGCATCCGAAGTGGTCATATCTGAGTATAACATGGACCATAGCAATCACACATTCCGCCCCCCCAAACAATATCAACATAACATGTGAAGAGTATATGCCAATACACTATTACAAATATGTTCTATGGACACAGTCACCAACACAACTGCAATGACTGCAGATATCCATGACAGAAATATGCAGATAGCTTTCATTTTGCAAAAGTTTATTACATTCCAGTGTATTGCCAAAAGGATTCAAGGGCTAACAGTACATGCATGCTATGCAGGAAGCATTTAATAGTGCCTTAATGAATCAGTCTGCAATTACCAAAGTATTAGTCCACTAAGGGATAGGTGTTCACATAGGGAATGAACACCCACACACATATAGACGTTGTATAAAAGGGGTTCCTACACACCTGCATGTGCTATGTACACCCACCAACATCTACCCCACAACCAAAATAATTACATCAATACATACTCTCATACCATAACCAATTATTCAACTACTGTACAACATCTGCTGAAATCTTAACATACCTGGTCACAGAAACATTAACATGGCCCTATGTGAAATAGTTGCTGTTATACAATTGAACAGCTGCTGATGTAACAGGATTTGTATGAACTAATCCAGTTTCAGAGTGCTGAAAGGTTCGTACACCAGGAAATGTTACCGAGTACTGATTATCGGTACTGTATGATATACAGTAACACCAAACTAAGTATGTCTTGGTATGCACACTGTAAACCCCCTAACATTATATGCATAGCTATGCAGCCTTGAGCTGGTCAAACAACCTGGCCAGACTGAAACATATGCAGAAGTATTAGGTACAGACAAACCCTGCACAAGTAGCAATGTTCAGAAATATAACAGCAGTGCTCACATATAGACCAAATCCTCTAGGCATTACACACAATATATTATTGTCCGTCTCCATACAGCTGTTGCAATAGATTCCAAACAACACTTCCATGCTGTCTTCCTCACAAGTAAGGCAAAGGGACAATGCCCAAGTAGAGTACTCAATTATACTCCACTGTAGCCATGGTATTGGCTAAGGCAGTAGCAACACAGCTGATATGCATGTAATTAGCTACTTAGGAACACCAATTGGTCATCAGGATAGCACATGTTAATGATCTGTAACTATAAAAGGTTGCCTTGTCACACATTCACATCATCTGTATATACCTGTAGGACAGTACAAAACACTGAAAGATGAACTGAAAACAAGTATTATACTAGTCAATAACACCTCCAATTACTAAGAAAGTATGTATAACATGTAGTATGTCTGTGTATGTAATACTGTACTATAAGAATTACAGTGTAATCAATGCATATAGTGGAAATAACTATCTTGTAGCGATGTATTGTTGAGCAGTAGTAATGCTTGTAGTATTCTATGTGTGTACTGCTGTAGGTCACACGGCAAACTCTGCATACATCACAATGAATGATATAGGCTTGGAACCCACCAATTCGCTTTCAGCCACTGCCAGTGTCAGGATTGGTCCAACAAGTATGTGCTATAACAGGGGATAGTATATGTCGATATGTTGTAACAGTCGATGTATGTATGGGTATATAAGTGAGATGAACATGTTAAAGGTGGGCTTACCATGCAAATATGGAGTGCATTGTGGGATATTGTGCCAATAACTGTGTAATGTACATTATTCTAGGCAGATCTGTATTCTGTTCTACATAGCAGTTTTGTTATGTTATGCAAACAGTAGTTATGTCTATTGGCAATTACAATACTCAATGACAAGATACATATCATTTGAATTCATCTGACAGTTTAGCAGCATGATAGCAAAGATAATTGGAAGAGCCAGGTAACTATCCATGCACATAACACATGTAATACCCACCTCTCTAGTATCGTTTGCAAGCAATTACAGCTGTGCATGTGCACATGTTATGCAAATGTGTAGTGACCCTTGTTACAGGGCTGGACCTCTCTAGTATAGTTTGCAAGCAATAATAGCTGTGCATGTGTACATGTTATGCAAATGTGTAGTGACCCTTGTTACAGGGCTGGGCCAAATGGCTATGTGCACACCTACATAGAGTGGATATTGAGAGTACAGACACACTGGTTGAACTACCAGGTTTGTGTTGCCCAACCTGTCATTGCCAACCTAACAGCCGCTTGCACATATTGTATGTAAAATAGTGCACAGCACTGGTAATGAAACAGGTTGCATATCATCTTTAACTCCAGTGTAACATCTGCAGTAGGAGTGTAAGATGTAGGCAACAGCTGCCCATGTGTAATAGCCGCTTCATAGGTGATGGCTCACACTATCTGATTATATCTTGATCATGTTGATAGTGGCATCAGAGTCTATTGATACATGACTCTGTTTGGAGAGTGGGTGTCTGTGCCCAACAGAGCTCATGGTCCTGGTGGATATGTGAGTATATACCCAGAGAAGGAAACAGACCTGTAGACACTTGCATCATCTGTAATCAACTAACAGGATGTGATGTGCTCCTCAGAGGAGGATTGCTGCTAAAGGTAGCTACAATGTTTCTGTAATAGCCAGTGTTGTCACATCCATAACACAAATATTTGCATGTGAGCATCACTGTCTAAAACATCTTCATAAGCAATACGTAAACGAAATACAGTACTTGGTACTTGTAGTACTGAATGCTCATACAGGCATTTCCACTAGTCAGCTACTAATGTTTACTAATGTCAGCTTTGTGTATGTGGCCATCCTGGGGGAATGTAATCTCTATGCCATGTTCACTGCCAAACCCACCTAACACCACACCCCACACATCGTTTGGGATGCAGCTACAGGGGTAAGCTGGAAGGCAGCCCAGTCCACAGCCATGACTGGGCTGGACAGTTATGAGATGTAGGTTAACAAATGCAGCTCATCAACACAACCAACACATACCCTTACCAGAACACAGTAAGGACACCCACACACACTAACAGAAATCACACACACATATTCACAGATGCGTCTAAGTATCTGGCCAAACAAGTGACCCCCCCAAACAGAAAGAGACAGACACCGAAATACACAAACTGTATGACATAGTTTGCATAATTGTGCCACACCTCAGAGCATGTGACTGGAAATATGCCCAACAGTACTCATTTGTGAATGCAAACTCTAGCACTATGTTACACACCAACCTATATGAGGGCATACATACTGTCAGCTGCCTGTCTGCCATGATTAGCCACATACCCATACACTCAGACCACCTTTTGAACTATACACATGGCTCTGGCATATTCCATGTTGTTGTGCAGGACCTGTGATGCAGTAGCCTGGACTGCATAGAAACACATGTAGAAACTGTCAGGTCTTGTAGCCCATGCAGGTATGTCCCAAGGCCTGGGTAGCATTCTGCCATTGACCAGAATGATACTGCAGTACAGGGGCAAAGGGATTGTATTCCACAATTGTCTAGTGTAGTGGTGCAAGTCAAAGAGTATCCAGTATCTGTCATCCTGGGATAACATGGTTGACAGACCATGATGCTTTGTCGGACAGGGCCTGCACCTGTCACCCCTGGGAATCTGGATACTGCCTAGGGCTCATGCTTCCCATCTAGAGCCTTCATCATGCATGGTTCAAGTGAAGGTCCACTGCTGTTACAGGGACAGCCAAGCAATAAACTGTTGGTCTTGCTACACAATAATACATGTCAGAAACACTATATGGACACACATATGTCAATCTTAACATGGAGAACTTATCTGTGCAGTGGCTGAGACATGTTTCAATGCTTCGGAGAGCACACCTGCATGACCATGTTATAACACATACCTCACCTCTTGCCCATTATCCTTTATTGGAACACAAGGGTCGCAGGTGTGTCCATATTCCTGAAGGATATGTACACCCCCACGCTAGTTGCACTTGCATAACTTCAGATGCATTATGCTGAGCAACTACCTTTGTGCCAAAGTGGAATTCAAAATGCACCTTGAGACAGAGCACCCACCAGGCTGCAGACTTCCCAACTGTCATAATGTGCTGTAATGGGGAAGATTAGGTCTGAGACAGAACCATAATAATGGCTACTCTCAACTATTCCATTATGAACTGGGAAGACTTCTCGTGTACGAACACCTGCGCTCAATGCATGTTGGATTCCATCGACCCCACTGACCTGAATCACAGTAGTCACATAAACAGGGCTAACAGTATGCTACACATAGTTAGATTCAATGCCAATGTTATGTTTCCTAAGAGTAGAGTGGTGACTGTCATGGCACCCATGCAGATGGACAATGCATGTGCAAATGCTGAATCCTACACAAATGAACCTTAAGCAGTCACATATGTGCAGTGATTGTGCCATTGAAACAGAACCAGGATTCAACCCAACACAAACAAGAAGGCAAACCGGTGGTACCATGCTTTAAACTGTACCACAAAAGGTAGTAACCATTGCAAGAGTGAACACACATGAGTGTAGGTGATCCCTGGTCAGCCTCAGTAAGATGCAGATACATCATATAAAACCACACAAAGCTACTGTGAAACTAATCAGCCACATATTATGAGGCCAAGCACAGAGCATTCTATAGCTGTGTCATTAATCGTAATGGCAACGACAAGACCTGCCATGCTGCACAGCACTATGGCATGGAAAGTGCTGCACTAACAGAAATAGCACCTGTTCATCCAGATAGGGTCTTGGAGAAACTAAACCCACTCCCACCTCCCCCCCCCAACAGGTACACTTAGTAATATATCCATGGACACTACCGGGCTCCTGTACTAATGACTATGCAGGTACAAGCTGTACTCTCTAAAGCCATACATACAGCTTTCATGGGACCTGTCAACATTCCAGAGTGTATCCTACACAAATGTAAGAACATTCAGCTTTCCACATACACATCATGTTCAATCATAGCTCCATGTCAGGCTGTGTACACACTGAATGGTGCACAGCAGCAGTTATCACACCCCACAAAGGGGGAGACACCATTGATAATGGGACATAGTGCACAACTACCCTGCTGAGTCTTGTCTGTACGGCCATGAACTGTGATCAACGTATTTGATGTACTCGGTACAGATGTAGATGACAGTAGGGTTGATTCACACTGCATATCATGACCTTGCCAGATCGTAGGACACCATCACCCATACTGTGTTCCAGCTACACTCAGTAAACTAGGTGTATATTCCTATGTCACAGGAGTGGATGGCAGCTGGACTGCTGGCAGAACCAACACTACAGAAGATGTCTGACTAATACACGCACATCAAACCAGTGCCAGCCACAGTAATACAGGGGTCATTCCTGGTACTCCCCCTCTTTGTTATCTATACCACACAGACTAACACAGAAGGCATCAGCCTATTGATGTTTGCAAATGACTATGAACTAGGAGCAATAGTCGACTCAATGTGTGCTGCGTTCAACATACAGAGGGGCCTTAGTGTGTCAGATGTGTGGTGTGTGATATATGGCCACAATCTGACAGCTAAGTATTGCATTGTCATCCTCTATATTACAAACCCTGCACCCATTAACTACCACCTAGGCAGCAGCAGCCAACATAATGGCAACTGTGTGTATGGGATGCAGCTGGACAGTACTTTCCTTTGATAGTTACTTCACCACACCAGACAGGTAGTCATATGTGGCACCACTAATCATGACAGGGTGCCATCCAGGAATATAGAGATAATTGCGCAGCCATAATCAACACCCAATTGAGCCATAATAGATCACATATTTCCTTTAAGGGTTATTGCCCATGTGTAGATGGCCTACACTGCCCTTCCCAATCCTAGCTGCACTATGTAGCATGCAGCCTACCCTGAATAAAGCCATGTCCAACCCACCCAGAGGTCTTGGACATACTACACTTAACACATCCTGATCCCAAATAAACACATACATCATGGACATCCACCTTTCTAGTACAAGGATCACAACATGCCTGACAGATTTCTGTCTCATACACTTAACATACTCTTGCCAAACTATGCATCCATGTCCAGCTAAGCTGCACATCGCCCCTCTCTGTGACATGGTGTGATGACCGCATGTCAAATATATCAGTAGCCCTGTGGATCAGTTTTGTGGCACTGCTTGAACTGGCCACTCAAACTTACCTGTCTGTTGCCTACAGCTAGGTAACCTGTCTGCCTAGGCTCATAAATGGCCCAGGGCATATAGCCTACTAGATCACTATGACCATACATGCTATAGTTGATATCCAACCCTGCAAATATCATCAGGCTATCTATTGGCACAAGTGTTACACATGTGCATTACAGGCAATACATGGCTGGATGCTACACAGCTGTACAGTGCCATGTAGATGTATATGGCAAAACACATACATGCTTGCAAGTCTGCAGGGTCACAGGTCATGTCCCTAATGGCTATGTATGACTATATATGTGACATATACACAGCACTAAGGTCGATTGCATTAATGTGAACATATCCAGGCATGTGCTGATAGGTAAAGACACTAGTACAGGCAAACAGACATGCCCACATCAAGACAACATCCACATGGTGTATGAACAATGTCATCACATGACACACACAAATATATGGCAATATCATCACATCACCAGTAAGTGTCAAATGTGTGTGACTTATACATGTCAGTGGTGTTAGTGTCATGTAGATTTGCAAAGATGTATTTGTAATCTTAATAAATGCGTTACACATGTATGTTCAGCTGTACTGCTGTACTTCTAAGTGGGTTACTGTGACCTGTCTCCATCATTATGTCTTCCAGGTATGCCACGTAGCAGACTGCTGGCATACAGCCATTTGGAGGATGAGGTCCTCGTCCCATACCTCCTCGACAACCACACAAAGCTCTTCCGCCATGTGCCACAGGATGCACAGCAGTGGGATGCCCTGTGGGAGGAACTCTGTAGGAGGGTAAATGATGTTGGCGGTCACAATCACACCTATCAGCAGGTGCGCCGACATTGCACTGAACTCATGAGATGGGTGAAACAGCGTGCTAATGCAATCACCAGGGAACAAGGTGCAACAGGTGGGGGGGCCACTCATCCAGCCCCCACTCACATGTACAGAGGAGCTTCTGACCAATCTGAGGACACCTGCAGACCTAAATCCACAAGTTTTACGTGGTATTGTGGAGGTGGGTGTCTCTCAACCACCGAGCCTGGAGTTGCCTGGTAACTCACTACTGCACATAAAACACAACTATATTTCACATAGTTACATGTGTTACTCTACAATATGTAATGTAACATCATATGAAAGGCATGTATGCATGCATGCCACATACTATAGTCTGCTACTCTATGTATGCACAGATGTCCATACTCCATAGTGTAGTGTATTGCACTGGCTTATGTGCTAACATGGACATTGCACCCTGTAGCTATCACACAGGTGTGGATAATGATCTTACTGCTGTGACACTCCTGTTTAGGTACCTCTGGCATTTTGCAGCGACAGCAGCCTGTGTCAGGTGAGATTGTTATTATTTACAAGGCTTGATAATACATAGAACATATTAATTGCATGCTATCGGCAATAACACACATACACATAATGTATGGTGGTCCTGTTAATGGACACTGGTCAGACCTGCAATGCATCACAGTGTTTACCTATGTGAAACAATTGAAGACTATATGAAACACCTACACTAAACCTTCCAAACTGTCATTGCCAGATGTGTGGACAACAGTCAATACAATGGTGGAGGTGTGTTCCACTGTAGGGACAGGTACTACATATCAGCATTACACATGTTGGGAATACAAACAGTACTTTACAGAGAGCATATGTGTGCACACACTCTAAATGTGTTGGAGCTGGAGTATGACCAGCCCACAGGATACACCATTGTGGAGTATACCCTTGCTATGAATGTCACACAATGTCATGTGCTATCTGACATGCCCATGATATGTAGTGGGCTGACTGCAATACTGCTCAACTATCCTGCAAAACATGTCTCACATCCCATACATACCACACTTTGTCTGCATAACCCTGTCCTCAGTGGAGCATATGACATCTATGGGTGTATGTCATATGGGATAAGACTGGCATGTGAAATAAGATGGCCATCACAACCATTGGACAGAACATGTGTACACATGGCCATGGAGGATGGCCAGAGACATGAAGCAACACACACAGTAGAAGTGATGTACATGTGTGTACACCCTGTTGTACATTGGCTCGACACAATACAACTATGGCCTTTGTATAATGGTGATATTGCAGATGTGAAACACTAAACATCATACAGGCCTGTGCACAGCTTATGTAGGCATAACATGAAACCACCACATAACATATCTTGAACATCTTGAGTGTGTCACGACATGGAAGCATTCACCTATACAATATCCAAATACATACATGTGTTGATAACATACACATACAACCACATCAAGCCACAGATACAGTACATCCACCTTGCTGGTGTCAGACATCACTGTCATGCCTGCTCCTAATGTGTGTGAGGTACACAGATGGCATGTGGGACATAGAGTACTGCTAAGTTAGCCATGTGTGGGCATAGTTGCCAGGCATCAGTAATATGGTTGCAGATGTGCAGCGGTGTCATCCGTATACCCTTCTGTGACCGGTGTCATACAATCCACATTAGGGTTTAGTGTGTATACACCTCAGTGACGTGGGTCACATTCCACATTAGATATGTATTTTTATGTGAAAATCAGTGGCGGCTGGTGATGTCAAATCAAAGGGGGGGCTGCAGGAGGTAGCTAATGGATGGGGTCAATGGGAAGGGTTACAGACAACTAGAAAGGGGAGGAACTATGCTCAAAACCATAAAAACTAAACTTTAATTAAATATGCTGCCTTGGGTGCCAAACCCTCATTATGAGAGTCCAATCAAGGCAAATGAAGTGTAAAAGGATAAAAGTATTATATAATATAATATATTGGACACATCCAGAGTCACTACATGGGGGAGTGGGGTGCAACAAGTATGTTACAATTTGAAATTTCTCTGGCTGACTGTGATGGCCCTGACGCATTTGTCATACCTCTCACCCTCAGAGCAAAGCCATACATAGAAGTGGGACAAAGGCCCAAAAATAAGAACAATTTTTAAATATTGCTGTTATAAACTTAGAAAGATAATAGAATAGTAGGTCTTGCATTAGTATGAATTTTCTGAAGGATATGAAATCTGAAACTCAAACGTCTGTCATTATTTTCTAACTTCAGTCTTTAATGATTTACAACTAATTTGCCAAAAAAACAATTTTATGAAAAATGGACCAAAAATGTGATGCAAAAATATAAAATAGCCACACAATACAGCTGGGAACCTGTCAAAGAAGGGACACTTTTTTAATAATAGTACTGCTAACTTGAGCAGCTGACAAAATAAAAGAATCTACATGCATTTCTGAAATAAAAGTAATCTATAACTCTGATTATTACAGTTATTTCTTAATTGTTAACCCTCCATGTTTTCTTCCAAAATTGCTATTTTGCGGAGGGATTATTAGGGGAAGAGCAACATTTTGAGCCAAATTCAGGGACAGTTGAGAGGTTTGGCTATGCCTAATTCTATAAAGCAATTTATTTGCATGTACCTCTCAACCTGTTAATGCAATAAATCTGGACAAGGCCAAATATATTGGGGGAACATATAAACATTACTAAAAATTTAGACAGTTGATAGAATAACAGGTTTTACTTTAGCATGCATTTTTCTGAAGGTTATGAAGTCTGAAACTCAGTATGTCATTATTTAGTGACTTAATTCCTAAACGATTTTCCAGAAAACCACAAATATTATGAGGAGCAAACCAAAAATAAGAAGCAAAAATGTATTAATTCTGTGAAAATCTGGACAGTTGGGAGGTATAGTTCAGCTGGGGCTGTCTTTGAGTTTGCTGCCCTTCCCCCTCACAAAATCATGGTCGAATGGAGCTCTCCCCCCTGCAGCCATTCCAATGATCCATTACTTGGCTATTTCACTCCATTTACCATAAACACTAATGTGCATACTGCTTTACTTCTATGATGATTTGGATTTCATTTGAAAGTTTTAGTTTGCATTTTACAGCACAGACACTAAGACATCTGCTAAACAAAGCAACGCAGTCTCACAATGAAAACAGGCTTAGCATTAAAAACTTCTCTGCCCTTGAAACTCACATTCAATGAAACAGCATTGAAACCCCCATTCAAAGAAAATACATTTTGCCAGTGGCAGATAAAGATTAACTTTGGGCTGTTTTCAAATCATAGGCCCCTTACACATGAAACATACATGTGCTCTTTGATACACCTTCCTGATTCTACTAAATTATATTCCTTGTACAATACAGTACAGTTGTTAGACAGCATTTTAAATTTATTGTTTTGAACATTTTTCCAGTAAACAATGAAACAAAATGCATGCACCAATGACAAAACTACACAATTCAGAACATTTCCATCATAAAAGTCTACTCAACCTTCTACAGTCCACCAGTGTCAGTAAATATGCACAATCTCTAAAGTAGTAAAAGTCATCTAAATAATTCCACATTAAAGAAATCTGTAACAATGAAGAGGTTGCTGCTAGCAAATAACTTTATATGTCACTGTTTATTCATCTACAAATAAAGTGCCGGTTGCCCTTGAGGAATAAATTGCCTATGTTGCATGCATTAAAAAAATAAGCTAGTAATATCACAATAGGGACTGTATGGCAAACTGATAACAGGTTCAGGTTCATAGTTACTACTCTAGGTATATTTGCCAAAAAGGACTGCAGCATCCACCCACTTTACAACACAGTACAGTATCAACAATACATTTATCTACTGTGGGAGTAGAACCCACAGCCTTCTGCATCAAAAGCAAGCACACTACCTGTTGTGCTATTAATGCAAGCAGGCTCAGAATAAGCAGCACTAAAGTTTTGTTCCCCTGCAGCTCTCAGCTCCTTGTAAAATCTACTTGACATGCAGTTGTATCTCTGAACTTTGCAGCACAAGAAATCTGGAAAAAGCCGAAATTTATTGGGGGGGGGGAACAAAAGCCCAAAAACCAGGGACACATTTTAAACATTGCTTGTATAATGCTGGAAAGGTGCTAGAATAAAATGCTGTGTTACCACCATACATTTCACTGCCATGTCTTTAACCCAGGGGACCCTATGCAAAACAGAGAAACATACCACTATGCCAAATCAGCTGTTTTGTAAAAGAGAGGAAGACAAACTTAAATGGCTACCATTTAGTGAATTCAGTTCTCAGCATAGCTGTCAACCTCTTGGCACAAAACACCTGAAGAAAGCCAATAATGGGGGAATACAGCCCCCAAACATATTCAGTGAATTCAGTTCTCACTATAGCTCTCAACCTCTTAGCAAAAAACATGTGGACAAAGCCAGTAATGGGGGGGATACAGCCCCCAAACATTCAATGAATACAGTTCTCACAACAGATAACTCTCAACCTTAGCACAAAATACCTGGACAAAGCCAATAATGGGGGAATACAGTCCCAAAAATAGGGACAAATTTCAAATATCCATGTTATAAACTTAGACAACTGCTAGAACAATTTTGTGTTACCATGTACTTTCTGAAGAATATGAAGTCTGAAATTCAAATGCCTGTTATTTTTTAAACATTTAACCAGGAAACTAGCCTAACTTGGAACAAAAGACAATTTTCAACAGAGCAGAGAAATGCCAGACTCATCTTTACAAGATGGGAAACATGCAGACACCACACAGAAGGCACCCCAGCCAAGAGTCAAGCCAGAGAACCTGTAGCTGTTATGCAGCAATGCTACCAGTGCACCAATACACTACAGACAAGGAAAAATGTAGATAGAGAAACCACAAATATTATGAGGAACAGAACAAATAGGAGGCAAAAATCTGCACATTTTTTTAGAAATGGTGGTGGATAGGGAATTCAGGTCCTTGCCACCTGCATCCAAGATACAGAGTTCAAGCCTGAGTATCTCTATCCACCACCATTTGCTCTCTCAACTGGGGTATTACACACAGTCTGTTTGCAGCCAAAGCAGTCTGGACCTCCTTTTCTGTGCGGTTGTCACTGCACTGATTCCTGGGTGCATTTACAGCAATGATTGCTGGGTACCTGTCTGTCTCTATCCAGACTGCTGATAAAGGCAGTCTGAGGTCTTCAAATGCCTCTGTGCATGCGCAGAGGAGTTGGGACTCATGCTTTTTTAGTTTTAAAGAGTTTTCTTTTGTGTTTTCTAGGTGGGAGGGCTGCAGTCCGGCAGTCCGATAGCATGAGCCGCCCCTGGTGAACATAGTCATGGCTATGATCTGTGTCAGTAGCTCACACTGTATAGCAATTGTGAAGCCACATGATGCCCTGCAATGGCTATGCACATCAGCTCAATATGCAGTCCCTGCATTGGGACACCATTAGCGTACTGTAGATTGGAAAGGACACCATTGTGTTACACATGTATGCATGTCATTCAACACGTCAGCAGAAGACATGTCATACTACATGTGATTGGCAAGGTCATACGCCACACAGCAGGCTGGTGTACTGTAAACCTGTGCTGGTCTGTGGCACCATTGCAAAATAGGGAAACATGTGTGTACAGCCACATGCACAATGTCTAGACTCAGCTCAGGGGTAGGCAGAATAATTTTGAACATACATGCACTGCTTTGGGGGAGATATGCAAGTTAGGGTTCAGACAAACATAGGAGGCAGTTGACATACCCTACTGTTCATGTCCTCACACCTAGGGGTGGTGGCCAACACAAAGCGTCAGTGTCAGATGTATAAACGTCAGCGATGGTCTGTTAACATGTGGTGTATGTTGCACACACCATGGGAGTGCGGTGCAAAGGTGCAAAGTGCATGCATTGTGTTGCAGGTATGGGGCATAGGCTACTAACACAAATGGTGCAATACAGGTATGTATGCTAACCACCACTATAATTGTGTAAGGTGCATGCCGTCTGTTATAACACATGCATGCTGTTGTGTGCAACTCAAGGATGTATGATAACTACCACTATAATTGTCTAAGATGAAACTATAATTGCCTAAGCTGAATGCCATCTGCTATATCACCTGCATGTAGCACGTGTGTCTGTCTGTCTGTGTGTGTCTGTCTGTGTGTCTGGTATAACTTGTAATGTACAGTTCTTGTCTTCCCCTCACAAATGTTGATGTAGGTGTGTTGCCCTCCTGTGGTTCACCTGATGTTAGTGTCCCCACAGACTCTAGCAGTGATGATGATAGTATGATTGAGGCACAGGCAGGGTTGTCAGGGGCTGAATCTGTGCCATTGGTTGCCATTCCACCTGTCTCCCCTTCATCCTCGCACACAGTTCCCCTGCCTGCACATAACCTATCACCACTAGCCATAGAGGAAGGACAGTTTGCAGGTGGTAGCATGGAACAGGGAAGTGTGGAGACTATGGAAGGTGTGCCTGCACACCATGATCCCAGTCATCAGACTGGTGATGTCCCACACAGGCATGTGCCCAGCACTGCTCATAGGAGGACCACTGGCCAACATGCCCCTGCGAGACAAATCACATCAGCTGGAGTCACCAGACGCATGTTTCAGGCTGCAATGGAGGCACAGGCATGTGCTGAATGGCACAACAGAGAAGGTCTGAGGCTTCAGACGGCTGCTGTCCGTTCATTAACTGACAACATCCAGGCACTTGCAAATGCTCACCACCATCTTGTAGATGTTTTGTATAGATGATTGGGTGACATGTTGGGAGGCCTTGACCATGGCATGTCAATCCTTGAGTGTGGAATGTCTGTGCTGGAACATGTGGTGGGAGTGAGGCATTGTGTACGTGGACGTAGGTCAGCTATATCACCTGTTGAAGGTCTACGTGAACATGCTGCTGCACATGCCCGCTCCCATAGTGGCGGTAGCAGCAGCACTGCAGCTGGTGCTGTGCAGTCCACACCAGGACACAGCAGGCCACGTGCACGTGGTCTTGGATGGTCCCAACCGGGACACGATTCCATTGGACATGTGTCATCAGACAGTCCCAATCCGGACCTCTGCCTAGTAGTGCCCGTGCAACCCCTGGCAAGCGTAGGTCACATGGCCATGGCCGGACACCATGAACTGTGAAACCTGCCTTGTTCAGTCTGCAGCTGTCAATAATACACCTGTGTAGGCCAACCACATGCCAGATCTGTGTGCATGCATACACACACACTGGAAACAAATGTAGGGCACCTCAACACACACACACATAACATCCACACATGCCCAATGATATCACAGGCCTTAACACACACACATGATGTCATCAAATGGCGGACCCTAGGCCTCTGGCAAATATTATCACCCTGTGCATATGATGATGCCTGTGCTGCATCCCTGTCATCCACACCATCGGTGCAGAGACATGTTCATATGGTCTGATGCACAGGGTGAAAATATTAGGTAGACAATTGTAGATTAATATTGTTGAGTAGTGTTGACAGGCAGCAGACATACCATGTATTACAGTTTTAGAATGCATTTTGTATGTTTGACAGTATGTATCATGTGTAACAACACTAACAGCATGTTGACCTTGACGTTCTGCCTTCCTCTTTCAGGTGTAGTTGCATGTGCTGGAGGATGTCAGTATTTGCGGTTAGTGTCCCATATGTACATGTTGACTACCCTCAGGTTAGTATGACAATACCTGCATGCACTTTGTAGCTTCCACATCACAGTTATATTCTCCCATGTTTCAATTATGTTTACTGTTCTAATGATCCAAGAGCATGATAGCTGTGTATTAAGCTACTGTGTTCAGAGCCGTCACAGCCATAGTAGGTGACATCACAGGCATAGTTACCTGGAGCGCGAAGGAGGTAAAAGAGTGGTATGCCAGATGACAAGGGTAAAGGCCAGTGGAAATGGTGGCTTCTCATTGGGAAGCAGTAATACCCACTGCCATGACAGCATGCAAACACAGACACACCCACACACTCAGGGATTCACAGACACAGTAACACACACTCTGACACACACACACACACACACACACACACTTGCCAGTGTTCAAGTGTGAACCACTGCTTATGTGCATATCATCATTATAGTACTACGCAATTACAAGATGCGCCACAGAGATTACACATGTACAGGTAGTTGGAATGGCCTAAGATTAAGGACACCGACAGGGATACTACAGTGCAGTAAGTGCATGTGGGGGGGTCCATCAGTAGGCTATATAACAACAGGTCACACCCCAGGGTGTACATGTTAACAGGTGGTTAGAATGCTCATCTACGATTGATGATATCAATAGGGATGCCAGATTGCTTTGAATGGATGGAGGGAGGGGGCATTAACATTTCACTATGGTAAAATACAGCCTCACTCCAGGGACCAGACAGCCATACACACACACACACACACACACACACACACACACACACACACACACACACACACACACACACACACACACACACACACACTGTGGCATTCATAAAGATATACACCTATGTCACACACATACAGACACTTTACATGTGTGAGGTTTAACCACCTGCCTATGCCTTTCTTTCTACACATCACTATGTACTGGTGTCAACAACAGTGTTCAGGAGAGTGATAACATGTGGGATGTATTCCCAGCCATACGTGACATATATGGACACACACACCCACACATGCCAGTACTGTGAAGCAAATACCTGCCTATCTCATGATAGGTACTACAGAAGTATAGCACTATTGCATCCGGTACAAAGCTTACTGACTCTTTCCTTTGACAACTGTGCTAATATATGCACAATATATTCACAGGAGAGGTGTTACTGTTACAGGTGTCATGAGGTTTGCCTTCAGTGTTACCCTTACAGCATTCTACATTGTCTGTCTTCCACTTTAATTAACAAAACCTGACCTTAGTAGTTACACAGGTTATTGTAGGACTGGTTGTAACACACCAGTGAGCAATCCTCAATAATCATTCATCTGCAAAGAAGCTCAACCACTTTGTAGTCATGTCCAAACATCTGTCTATACCTCATGTAAGGCTTACAGTACTTAGAGCATATCACCATATACAGTTGGCAATGTTGAGGCTGTATTGCAACAGCATGATGTACTAAGACAACAGTCACCTTCAGACATCAGACACTGCACACACATGGAATCTACACAAACATCAATACATGTACACATATGCGGTCTACACCAGTAAGTGCACTAGCAGATCATGAGGATACATTCCACACCTTCCCCACACCATGTGTGAAACATAGCCGAGCATTACACCATAATGGATGTTGTATTCATGTACTGGTAGGACATCACCACCTTCACCGAGTAGCCAAGTGTACATATATGGCAACAGCACATAGCGAGACACACACAGCATTATTCCATGTCATACTTCTACAAACTGTTATTTGACAGTGCCATGGTGAAGCCAGGGCACTGTAATGGTCAACAGTGAGCACATCTTATTTGCCACACACAACTCATGTTTACTGGAAGAGTGCCAGCAATGTGCTCTGTTAGAGCTTAGGCAGTATACTCATTCAAGCATGTGCGAGGTCTGTGGCTTGTAAACATCTCACCGCAGCTAGTACTAACTATTGTGGTACTAAGGCTAATGTCCAGACAGCACACAGCATGCATGGCTTGAAATTATTGACATGGGGTATATGTAGGAGCTGTGGCCACACATGGCCATACTTGTCATGAACATATCACCTGTGACTACTCAGGAACATATAGAGCAGAGCTGGATTTCCCTGAGTCTGTCAATACACGCCTTGTGTAGGTCCTATGATCCTGTTATTTGGGTATGTTTGTAGGCATGGCATTATGTGGACATGTCTAAAGACATACATGCCACATGGGGTGTTGTATGATATGACAGGTGTCATGGGTGATGTGTAGAGAGGGAATATTACCTCTGTTGACATATATATCAAACCTTATGTACTGTTAGCATGCTATCTGCCATGTGCATGTATGTAATGACTGTAGCCACCTGTATATAGAAAGGATAATGAAAGCTATGGTAATGTCATTTATGTTGTATGAGTGTGGGATGTACATATCCAGGGCAGGTACAGTTAGGTCATATCCAACCATGAGGGTGTTGTTTACTGGTGTACAGCAACAGTTGACCATGTTAATGCTGACAGCATCTGAGGGACCCTGGTATGTCTACAACTGAGCTGGTTACAAACAGTGGTATTATTTCATTACATAACACATTATGCAGCTGTGTCTGTACATGGGAACTTTGCACAGTTGATGTAGGCCTAGGTACAGTCCACCAATCAAGGGTTATCTGGCGGTCTACCATACTATGTCATACCACATATGGATGTGTGTTGGTAGTCTGGGGACAAGGTGGTGGATGTATATGAGGATACAACCTAGAATGCAGCATTTGCCACTGTCACCTGTACCTGACTCATCTGTGATGCGTTATGTCAGAGTAGTGGTCTTTACATGTGAGTAGCCTTTATGAATATGTGTACACCACCACCTGGAATGGTCTATACCACTGTTATGGCCCACATGTCTGGATCTGAGTTACATGGTAGTGGTGCAAGTGTGCACCATAGAGCCTTCAGCCAGGTGTTCCTCACTGCACAGATGTCAGTATTCCCCATTGTAGGTTCTACATTGAGCAAATGGATTACTAAAGCCACACATCTAGCGCTGGTTAGCATAAGCATCCAATGCAATTGTCTTGTAGGTGTCAGGGTGTTACTTCTGGGTGAAGGACATTTGCCTTGGAACGCGGCTATATGGGTAAATCCGACCTAGGTATTATCCACAAACACATGAAACATGGATGCATGTGCTCTGTATTGAAGGCTCGTCGTTCAGTCATGACAGCCCAGAATGACAGACACAGGACAACGTCATAATAACAACAAGACATTGGCTCATTGTTTTGGTCTAGCAGTTGCCACTCGTACCATGACATCACTGCAAATGGCATTAATGTGCTTGGTAGCAAATGCTTCATGTAAGGTTATGGACAGCAGCAGAACTTGTGTATATGACCAATGTGAGATATACTTGGGTAGCAGTCCTGCTAATAATGACAACTACTAACACAGCCGGGAGAGGTCATCTTGACACCTGCACCTCAGTACCATTACACAAGGTGGCTCACACATTTTGCTTGCACATGCCACTGTTCCACGTATAATGCCACTGTCCACAACCTGCTATCAATGTATGCCTTTCAGGGCAGCAAGGTGTGTGACACATGCTGTAGGTAGCATCTGCCTGTGTGAACCAGGTAACCTATTGTCTGTCACATCCACACATGCATGAATGCGTATACTTAACATATATATGTCAGTACTTCATGTACATGTATGCATGTGTATCACACAGCACAGACACAGATATATCATTTACAGGCCACATACAGGTATCAGGTAGTAAACCAGTATGATGTGCATATATACCAACAGGTAAGATGTACCTAGCTGTAAACATATGTGTTTACAATAGGAGTCCATTACAATGTGTTCTGTACATGTAAGTGTATGAGCATGCACACTGTGGCCTTCAGTGATTAGAATATGGGTGCATCCCAAACAGCCCTGTGCTACTAAGTGTATGAGCATACCCACTGCCACCTTGTGTAATTTGAGTCAGTGCATCTAACAAGCCCTATGTTACTAAGTTTATGAGCATGCCCAGTATAACCTTGTGTAGTTGTAGTCATAGTGCTTCCCAAACGGCCCTGTGCTACTAAGTGTATGAGCATGCCCACTGTAACTCCGTATAGTGATAGTAGTTGTCCATTCCACAGATGGCCATACTCCAGTTCAGGTTCCTGTTGTGCTTCAACTATACCTCTCAGGCCTACCTGCAGATGTTGTGTCTTGTTTGTGCATACAGGTTGTAATGGACACCTACTTTAAACACACAGGTTTACAGCTATGTAATTCATGACTGTCAGTCTCCCTGTTGTTGTCCTCAATCTTAG
>NC_056726.1:772895151-772917651 GCF_019279795.1 Protopterus annectens | reverse complement strand
ATTTTGTAGTTTTTCTATATGGTGCCTGTATTATATGTCAAAATGTCCACCTCACGAGTAGTACAGATGTCAGTCAGCCAAGGGACTGTCTTGGCAAGCCATACCCCTACATCTGGCAAAAGGCCTGGTGAACAAAGTATGCAACCCTACTATTACCCAGAATACATTCTGAACCCATGTGTCATACACAAACACACCTGCCTAGAATATCCCGCTATGTTGCTAGTACCCTGCACATTGATGACAGAAAGTAGGCATGGTGTAATTGCAGTGGGCTGCAGATGGCATGGCACCCTGTACAGCAGTACAATAGGCACATAATTGAGGACAATGTGTCTTCACTATGTTCCCCACTGGATGCCTGCAACATATGTGGTGCCATCAAATGTGATCCACAGAGGCCATACAATGCCTTACAAATGTGCCCTGTATGAATCGATGCCACTGACACCAGGGAATACCTGTATCATGCTATCATTGCAGGTGCAGGGTCAACCTGCTGTCTATAAGCAGGTCCTGCCACACCAGGCCAGTATTGGTATATCTGAGGATAACAGTCTGTGTACACAACATGTGCCAGCCAAACCAGGTACACTTGTACATGTCTCTGCACATTATTGTGGGACGTGCACATCCCAGGCAATGTCCAAGTCAAGGACTATCAAACACAGACATGGCATGCATTGCAAAGTTATGGCCTTACACAATGGTAAACAGGATGTCAGGACAGTTCATACAATACCCATCTGTGTGGGACATTGCAGACACTACACCCCTATACCACACTGCACATCATTGTCGGGTGGCGTGATGCCAAGGATTACCCCTCACCCAGCCTTGTACAGCCATCTTGCACAGCCAACCACTACAAACCCATGAAGCCATGCACACATGCATGGCAATACTGGCACCTTGTGTCTGGGTGTGGAGTATGATGCTCCCAACCACAGTCACTCCCAGTATAACTCTCATTGCCATACCAAGAGATGTCAAACACATTCAAATGCCCTAGCCCATAGAACCTCCGGATATCCCCTGTGGTACATGTAGTATCTGTGCATTACTGCAGTGTGGCAAACTAATTAGTTAGGAAGGGTATGTGTGGGCCTGACAAAGTGTGTCAATGTGAGTCCATTAGAGAGTGTGGTTGTGTTGACAATGACATCCATTCATGCGGACAGCCATGAGTGCTATAGCTAATGTATGTCTACTACATCTCTGTTGCAGATGTCGCGCACCAGCACACATATACGTTCTTACAGCACACAAGTATGTCAGCTTTGTGGCACATGGAGTAACTGCATGCACTTGTAATAGTAATGACTAGGCAGTCCGGGATTTGAACCCCTGTACTAGTAGGTGTGTGACAGATGATGCTTAGGTTTTAGTCTCCAAGCCCTTCTCTGATGTACTTTGCCTCTGTCTGTCCCTCCCATACACTCTCTGGTGGATGTGGAGTTGTACATCTGCTCAGCAGCAGCTTATGTTTTGTCAGTGATGGTCAAGATCAGGTGATGACCTCTGCACCTATTGCAGTCCTCCTCTAGCTTATTGCATGTGGAACACCTGTGATGATGTTCCCATAGCCAATCGCATGGAAACGCAGTACAGTATCTAGGAACATCATGTTGGTGTTTGCCCATGACAGTCGCTGTGAGTGGTACCTGGATCTGGTGTTTGGTAAACAGCATCACAAATGATATCTGGATGCTCCTCAAACAACATACACAGTGGGAAATAGCCTAAAGACAGGAGGGTGATGTGCCAGGCATGACCACAGCATGTAAGTGTAGCTATGCTTCATTGAGACTACTGCATGTTTAACAAGTTGTGTGTAGTAATGGCTATTCTGCATGATTTAAAAATGACAAGACAGTGATCTGTTTGTGAGGGACCCCATCTATAGGGCCATCTGTGGACTGGTCAGTGTGTGGAACCACTTGTTTCCTGTGTTACTCACTGAACACATATCTGCGAACTACAGGAGCATAGTGTGAGGATTGCAGCCAGCACATGGTGATAGTGATGAGTTACTGCCATCACATCCCTGATTGGAAATATGTCACATGAAACAGTGGTATGACAGACACTGTCTGGGGTTCTCAGTGGCATGCCAATAATGGGCCACTGTTCATAGCTGCAGTCACAAGTCTTCTACACTTTGTACAGATGTCATGCAGTATATATGCATGTGTTGTGCTCCCTCTGCAAATGTATGCCATTTGTTGTGTTGGGTTGATGGTCATATATATGCATGCTGCTATAAGTAATCCTGAATGCTGTTGACTATTACTAAATCATATCTGTGTTTAAACTGCAACACCATAGGATGTATGGGCTTGGTGGTCCCGGCAGAACCTCCTATCCCACTTCAGCTGGCCATGGCACTGGGCATCAGCACATCTGGGGCCCAGCCTTGGACCTCCACCTCTGTTGGCTCTGCACCACCTTCTGGTGGAACCACCACTAAGGATGGGGCTTGTCCCCCCTAGACACAGGTCCAGACAAGAACATGTCCGGTGTCGTACAGTCCTACTCCTTTAGACCCATCCCATCGGTTGACTCACTCCACGTATCCTCAGAACTCCTGAACTTTTAGTCCACAAACATTGGTGACATGAGTGACCAAAAGAATACTATTTGCAATTTTTGGGTTGTGACATATGGGACACGCATGTGTTTTTGTCACGATTAGACTCTATACTTCATTACATCCTTACTCCCGTTAACATGACACTACAATAAATTAATAAGTATGACTATGTGGTAATGCACACGTTACACATGAGAGCCTAATTATGTACGTGTCCAGCGTATTTTTTTTACAAATAGACTGGTTTAGTAATTGGTGTTGTCGTAGCAGGCAGATCACAGGAATGATTCCATGTGTGGGAAAGTCCTCACATTTGATTTTTTTCAGCACAGCACTGACTTCAGACATTGTACACACTTCTGCGTTTTAGCAGTTTTGTCCCTTCCCTCTTATGCACAACCTATTATTCTAGCTACTGTCGAGGTTTGTAAGGGCACATTCATGTTATTTACGTCTGCAAATGGAATGAATGTGTTACAGAGAATGTACTTTTACATATTGACGTCTGCATGTGTGTATGCATATATACTTATAACGAACTCGCTGATCTCCAAGGGGTGGTCCAGTTAGAACCAGCCCATCCAACCCTGGCACGCCTGGCTCCATAATTTCATACCCATAGTTCCTCCACTCCGCCCGTGTTCAACATACATGCATATCATCCATTTTCCACTTGTTATCGCAGCCATGACACACCTCCACACATTGCCCTCTCCCAAGCGTTAGGGGCCCTACACGTGTGTTGTCCCAACCCATGTATTCTCAGGCTCACCCACCATTTAGTCCTTGAACATACCTGCCCTTGCTTGTGTAATGGTCGGATGGCCAAATAGCCTATCAATTTTTGGGTAGTCCCACCAGGGACTACCTTCTGTGTGTAAAGTAGACTTAGCAGATCAACAGTGTTACTCCCACTGGTAATATCCTGCCTGTGGTGTAAGTAGCAGTGCTTTGCTCACTCCTGCCCAGCTTGATATGACATATCCTGACAGTGCTATATAATACTGGAGTTGCTGTTAATTCCCTTCTCATTCCTTTTGTATGCTTTATTGTTATGTCATTCTTTCTTCATAGATAATTAGATATATATGTATATGTATATATATATATATATATATATATATATATATATATATATATATATATATATATATATATATATATATATATATATATATATATATATATATATATATATATATATATATATATATATATATGTGTGTGTGTACATATATTATATATCTGTACATACTTACATACATTTCCTATGCTGGGCACTGCTTACACCCGTGCAAGCTGACTCAGACTTGCTTACTGGTACTTATATGTGTTTACTGCTACTTATTTGTGCTTACACCTGCTTACTAGTGCCTTATTCATTATGACAGTGTCACTTTGCTTGAATGATATTTAAATTAAATATCTCATGCGATACTCTTATGTTGGTTTTATAGCAAAATGACATTCATTCCACATGGAAAATGATATGTGCTATTGTTGGGCTCGAACCATGAATGCCTGTTCATTAGGCAGATGCTCCAAACACTACACTATTGACATTTACTTTGATTCTGCATGTTTTTCTCTATTTGACTGAATTTGATGTGTAAGCTACACTCGGCAGAGGGCAGCAATGCGCAAACACGCTGCGCTTTGCTTACACCTTCAATATTGCAGCAATTCAAATGTATAATAGGGACACGGGGAATCTAATTGTGAAAGTTCTAGGGACAGGGCTCAACATTCCACTACGTGCTTGTGTGTTTACTACTTCAATTTTATTTCACTGTTTGTGGACATGCTTGTATGCTTAGCATAAATGTTGGTATCCACGGACACTGAATTACTGACTTACTATTAGAGGCGTGCTCTACTAGTAGGCATAGTAGGTTTTGCAGCTGCTGGGGCATGTTTACCCCTCTGCAGAGCACTTCTACATCCCCCTGCACTTGTACACATTTCCTGTGCACGTCGAGGGTATAGTGGTGCCCTCATACATATTCATATGGCACTGCTGCGCCATCTGTAGTGAGGATGCTCGGCGTAAGGCTAAAACCATCCTTGCGCTGAATTTCTTGAATCCTGGGGTCTGTGTGCTTCCAGAGTATGGTAAGCTCCCATCCTGTTTATAATTTGAACCATCAACTAACTGTGCATCCGCAAACTAGTAATATCTCAGTACTCTGTACTGTGACATCTATCCTACTGCATAGCTACTTATTTAACTGTATCTGTATATAACATAATTGGTATAAGAAGCCTTACTACTGTATGTGTAGTTAGTGTCTTATCTATTTCAGCATTGTTACATTTATTTTAATTGTATTCTGCCTGACATTGTTGATATCGCATAACTTTAAAGATTTTGATTGTATTGCATGCAGCAGAGCCTTTCATCCTTGGCGTTCTCTGAAAGGGGGCCTTTTTTGCACAGGCAGACTCCTCCAGTCAGCAAATGCAAATTAAATAAATTTAGGCAATCGCATCTTTGTTGGTTATGGGCATTCCTGTAATACCTGGGTGATTAATGGTGGAAGGTCGTTGTCTGCCATAAAAATTGTCCAAGGTATAACCACATATTTATAATGGTTCCCTCGGTGCACCATTCCCAGGAACTGGGCTTATGTAAAGGAAGGGGAGTTTCTGAGGAAAGACGCCACAGTTTATGGTACTAGCAGTGAATGTGGGACAAATGAGTAACTCAATTAAGAGTGTGAGTTACAGTAAAACTGGCTAAGGTTCAAGAAAATATAGTTTTATTTCAGGAGATAAAATGTGGTCCAGAATTTATGGCCGTAGATTACTACAGGTGGTAGAAAAAAGGGGCAGCATTGTTGATAAATGAGAAGCAGGACTTGACAGTCGATACATGCCAATGAAGTGAAGGAGGTAAATGGTTGCTAGTGAAATTCATAATAGAGAAAAAAAGGGTCACTGGTAGTTCCTTTAATGGGCCAAAGACTTATGAAAGCCTGTAATAAGTATTTATTCTAAGAAATTATGCATTTTCTGAACAGATTATATACTGTCTAAGGGTAGGGGATTTAATGTGGCCTTTGATGAAAGGCTGACTAGAAAGTTGGACACAACTGAGAAATGTGAGATGCCAGAAGCAGCTACTAGAAGGTTTGAGGAGATGCTTGGAGAGAGATAAGGAGAAGGAGAAGAATTTACCCTCTTACATAAAACTGAAAATACAAACAAACAAGTAGGCTAAATTGCATTTTAGTAAACAGAATGAATCTGGTGACTGAGAGGAACTGGGGCAGTAGAGAGAAATCCATCAGTCATACTTCGGTGATACTTAAGTAGTTGTTTATCGGTCATCTTCTATTAAATGGCCTGCGATTGTTTGAGTCATAATTAGGAAAATATATCAAGTGGCTGCAATATATCATAATTGAGATCACACATGGTAACAAGATACAAGGGGAAGATGTGAATTTGATGTGGTGAGACACACAGAAGGTTGTCTGTAGAGAGAAGTTCATGGGGTGGAGAGGAAAACAAAAGAAGTGGAAAGAGGCAGAGGGAAGGAAGTTCAGTTAGGCTTCCCTTGCTGCACAGGAGTTGGAGGAGTCTTCATGATGGAATAAAGAGGTTGTTATAGGAGAGGCCTGGCTAAAAGGAGAGGCTCAAATAATAGGATACTAAGGCATGGGTAGAAATTGGGCATAAAGAAATATTGTGGTTATCGTTGGTGAAGACAAGTGCCAATGTACTTAGCCCTAAATATCTATGTGAGAAGCGGAGAGCATTGGCATTCGAAGATAAAGAAGATAACATGAAGGGAAACATGGAAGATACAATATAAACATGGATACTTCACTTTCCAGAGGCTGTGGAAACTACTGGTATAGATTTCACTGGTGCAATAGTATTTGATACTTGTGAAGCATTTGACACAGTACAGTATTGCTTTTTGGCATACTTCCATAAAGATATGTGGTTAGAAGAGAAATTTACTACTGGAGAGTTGGTCTCAGGTGTCAGGCAATGAACGTTTCTCTAGAATATATATAGAGAGACATGCCAAGGTTACCCACTTTCCTGATTGTTCTTGGTGATTACAGAGGTACTTGCATGAAGGGCAAGAGATATGTTTGAATGAGATGGGTTACATGCAAGACTAGATTACTTTAAAAACATTAATTTATCTGCATATGACAATATGATGTATTCTATGAACATTCAGAAAAATCTCCAAGCCTTGTGCTCGAAGTTCAACTTGACTTATCTGTATGCTGATAATCTTCTAAAAATTGAGCACCTCAGAAGATGGTATCTAGATTGCTGTCTGAGATGAGAAAACAGCAGGTAATGAAAACATTCAAGACCAAACTAAAGGACCATCTCCTGAGTGAAGCTACCTGTATTTGTTGTCAGGACAACCAATGGTAGTAAAGACATGCTACCATTGTAATTATATTGTGAGTGTCATTAATCATTATTACTGTCTTAAAACTTTATATTGTAAATATTTTTGCTCAATACATTCTCACTGTTCTCACTTTCTTTGTAAGAACTACCACACACCAAAATGCCACTGGAGGTATATGTTAAACTGTATAACCGAAAAATCAGCTCCAGAGTCAGACTGCAGCAATCAAAACAGATGTGAAATAATACGGGCTAAATTAATTTAAACTTGAATTTTTAATAGACTGCAAAGAACAAAATTACATTGGTAAAGTGCTTTCATCCAAGCTAATCAGGGACTTCTTCAGAACTACACAGTCCAAAAAGACAATGCCTTAAGAAGACCATCAATTAAAGACATCACAGTAAAATTCAATTCATTAAGTTAACCCTATACATTTAAAGCTATATTACACCATTCTGTTTCTTTGCATAAGAATAAAATTGATATAAAAATATTAATCATACATATCTAAAACTTGAGCAAGGAATAACTAAATGAATAACAAGGAGTAAGGTTATTATAACTCTAGTTGTTTAATGTTTTAAATACTATCAATGCAAATAGATTCACTGAGGCCAGGAAGTTTGTCTGCAGCTATCAGGAGCTGCCATTTAAGTTCAAGAGCTTCAAGTTTTAATTTCAATGGTCCACCTCTCAAGTCTAAATATATAGATTCCAACACCCAAAATTTTAAATTGTGTTCTGGGTTATCTATTATATGCCTAATCAGTGCACATTTACCATTCACTTTGTCTGTGTCTTAGATGTGGTCATATATTCTTTCTCTAAACTTCCTTTCATTTTCTCCTTTGTAGAACCCAGCACATCCTTGACACTTGGCAACATATACTAACCTTTTTGAAGTGCAGCTGCAGTAGGCATTTCTATTAACCAATTCTCTCATGTTTATACTAATTCTGTCACCTTCAAAAATATTTTTACACTGTGCACAGGTTCCACATTTAAAAGATTCTTTGTTACCACCCCTATTATATCCTAATTGCTCTTAAAATTCCTTTCTTTTTTATAAGCAATTTTAGGATTATTACCCAATAACTTAAATAGATCTTCATCAACTCTAAACACATTCCAATTCTGAGTTAAAATATTCCTAATGCATTTTCCATCAGCACTGTAAGTAGTAATGAATGCTCTACCTAATCCCTCATTTTGTCAAATCCCAAATCCTTTAGTAGGGGTTTATATATACCCCTTCTTCTCTTTTCTTTACCACTTCTATCATTATGGTTCTTATGATTCACTGGGATAACCCCTTGACAAAAACATATTTTTTAGTTTACAAAATTCTTCTAAAAAGATTTCCATGCCAGAGGCCATTCTAGCTGCACTTACCGTCTGTTCCTTTACTGTGGCCTTTTTATGATGGTAAGGATGACAACTAGTATAATGTAGCATACTGTTTGAATATGTGGCCTTCTGATATATATACTGAAGAGAAAATTTTTTCTTGGTCTATCTTTAACCAAAAAGATGTTGAGGAAACTAATTGTCTCCATAGAGTAACTAGAAACAAACTTTAAAATTTCCATGTGTTATCCAAAGAATTCATAATGTCATATAATTTCTCAATACTTCTAATCCAACATATACAGATGTCATCCAGGAATCTTAATACAGATTCCATTTTGTACTAAACTTGGACCAGATTACGCAGGTATCTTCCCAATGGGCCATCACTAGATTGGTGTACATGGGGGCACATGACGTATCCATTGCTATGCCCGTCCTCTGTTAAAAAAGAGACCCTTCAAAATACACAAAATTATTCTGTAAAACGAATTCTAGTAATGTAACAATTTTATATATCATAGAATGGTGTTTATTAACCACTTTTCATTCCCTTTAATCACAGAGCTTCTTCAGATAATACATTCAACACATTCAAAGCTGTTTAAAAGTCTTAAAACAAGTGTTATGTGACCAAATTGTACCAACAATAAACTAAACATCTATGTGAACTATTTCATGTGGCTTGAAGTTAAAAAGTCTAATGAGATAGAGTAGTGTACTTAAAAATCTTGGTATGGAGGATATGGACATGTATTTTTAATAATATGTAGAACTGGTTACTATGCATAGAAAGAAACCTGTATTTTTAATTTTGTGTAGACACAGAAGGGTTAACTTTTATAGGGGAGGGAAAGAATTTACTGTTGGTACAATTTGGTCACGTCACTTTTTTTAAGACTTTTAAACAGCTTTCAGTGTGTTGAATGTTTTATCTGAAGAAGTTATGTGATTAAAGGGAACAAACAGCGTTCAATAAACACAGTTGGTTTAACTTGATTTACTTTCCTTTGGCTGTTTTTTGTTTTGATTTGTCGTTAGTTCGTTATTACTTTTGGATTTATCATAGAATGGTCCTAGTCAGCGTATTTACTCAAATATTCACACACCCATTGGTTAACTATGTCATGGGGGATGACAGTGAAGAGATCTTTCACATCCACTGTAACAAGGATGAGATTGTCAGTATATAAAGATGGGGTGACTCGGGTTAGAAAGTCCCAGGAATCTTTCACTACATAAGTGGAATTTTTCAAAACATTTTTTTAACACAAAATCAACATATTTTGCCAGTGGGTACGTTTTTCAATTACGAGCATCCAGTATAGATCTTATAGGTGGGGCTTGAAGATCTTTATGAATCTTGGGTATACCAAAAATTCCAGGCATTTCGTGTTGTGTATTTAACAACATTTCATATAATTCCTTGTCTATCAACCCATCAATCAAAATTTCGTACTACATAGTATCAACCTTAGCATATGATATGTTAACATCATTGATAGAAAATTCCTGGTAGGTGTCTCCACTCAATACCCTCTCCATTTTGTTAACATAGTCTGTGGCATTCCTTACCACCAGACCCCCACCTTTATCAGGTTTCATTATTCTAATACTTTTATTATTACATACCTCATTTAACAAAAAAATGTTCATCCTTATTTCTATTATATCTCACTTTCATCTTTGTGTTGTCACACATCACTCTTCTAATGTCTACTTCATACATCTTTTCAAACAAAAGGACCTGTTAATTCATAGAAGATTACAAGTGCTAGACCTGTGAAAACCTTGTTTGTTCAAGGTTTGGGTGTCTCCAACCCATATACTCAAACTGAGTTTCCTCATGTATAATTTTAAATCAGTAAGTAAATTTGCCACATTTGCTCTTCTTTTAGGAACAAAGTTAAATTGTTTTGTAAATTAAACCATGTTTTTTGTCAAAATTAGTATCACTATAATTATAGATCGTAAAGTTTTGTCTATTGTTACACAGAATCACAGTGCTGCCTGACTCTAATAATGATAACAAACACAATTACGCTTGCCTCTCCCCTTCCTCTGCTGTCCACAGTTCAGTTTCTTGGGTGGGGAGGGCATTCTATCCAGTCTTCCCTTGTTTCTTTATTCATTCTGATCTCCTTAGTTGAGGGTCTCCTTCTTTGTGCTGTACTTTTTCATTGCTTTGTTCCACTTAGCCCAGCTCATGGCAGAAAAGGGTCTGGTGACCAGTCCACTAATTCAGTTATCAAAATGAAAAAAATAAGTATATTTGTAAAAAAAAGAATGCTGTTTATAAACAATCACTTTTCCCTTCAACAATGCAGAGGTGAGTGCAAAAGTCATTGATGCATTCTATGGAGACTGGAAGGGAAAGCTCCTTTATAGTGTTTAACTAATTCCCTTGACCGCTGACCTACTTAAACAATTCTGAGAAGAGGGGACACCATCCTGATCTCTTCCTCATCTATGAAAACATTGTTTCTAATTTGTTTATGTTCTGGCTTTCCTTGATTTAGCCTAGATGATAGACATTTCAACTTGTGACAAAGTGATCATCTATATCTCGAGGCTTTGCTCCTTCCTTATCTCCCCTTATTCCATGAGATATTCCAGGGCAGAGTTCATACATGCTTGAGGCCACTGTACACCCAAATGGAAAAAAAAGTGATGTTTGGACATAAAAGAATTATGTTGGCCTGCAGACAGGAACATACAGGTCTGTCTGACCTGCATCAAAAAAATGTTCATCATGGCTATTAGTTTTTCCATGAGCAGAATAGGTTCATAGGTGTGTACTAGGATAATGGCCCTGGAGCCCTTACAAGCCTAGCCCATAGGATTACCCTGGCATTGTGCCACCCAACCTTAGTTCCCAGTGCCTCTGTCGAGTAAAGCCATTGAAGTGATCCCTGGGGTGAATTTTCTATTTCTCACCCACTCATCAAGATTTCTCCTGAAGAGGGCTAGTGAGGTACTCTGCTTGACATGCATGGGAAGTCTATTCCATAGCATGGGCAGTCTCTGTGTTATGCCAGGGTAGATCATGCCTCCTAAACCTGATTGATCTCTTTGAAGCAATCACCAGAGCTGTAGATGAGGATAAGGTAGTGCACACTGCCTATCATGACTTCACCAAGGCTTTTGACACCATCCCTGACTCTGGTATTATAGATAAACTCACTGGACTAGGCATAAATCCCTATTTCACAAGATGGGTAGCGAACTGGCTCACTGACAGAACCCACACAGTGAAAGTAGCCGACTCCAAATACGACTTCAGACCAGTGACAAGCGGAGTACCACAGGGTTCGGTCCTGGGTCCTCTCCTGTTCAGTATCTACTTCTCTGAAGTACAAGCAAATTTAGCTGGTCTCTGGATAACCAAATTTGCAGACTGCAAACTAGGAGCCATAACTGATTCACCTAAGGATGTGGACATTCTACAAAGAGGCCTCACTGAGACTGATGCTTGGTGTCAAAGTCATGGCCTAAAGCTCAATGCCAAGAAGTGCATTGTCATCCCCTTTGGGAAAAATACCATACCCATGAAGTACCATATAGGCGGTAGCCTACTAAACATCGAAAGTGGGATGAGAACTTGGGACACAGGTGGATAGTAGTCTCTCCTTTGATAATGACGTTGCCACAGTAGTCAGGAAATCCTTCTACATGGCACACCTCATCACAAAGGGGGTTCTCCTCCAGAAAAAGTGAGGTCATTGTTCCTCTCTACTCATCCCTTATTAGACCCATCATAGAGTAAAATGCCCCATTTGGCATGTACCTCGCAAGACATCTGCAACAGCTGGAAAGGCCACAGAAATACCTCACTAAGAGGATTACAGGCCTCAAACAGATGCCATAAGCCGACAGTCTCAAAAAACTCCAACTCTACTCCATCGCATATTGCCTACTCTGAGGTGACCTCTGCCTAATGTACAAAGCCATGTCTAACCCTGACCTGATGGACCTGCTACACTTAAAGAAATCCAAATCTCTCTGAGCCACATGCTCCAGGGACCTAATTCTTGTCACCACAATAAACAGAACATGCTGGAAGGATAGATTCCTGTCCCAGAGACTTCCCCTGCTCTGGAATAGGCTAGTCATTCATGTCAAGCAAAGCTCCTCATTAGCCCTCTTTAAGAGAAATCTTGACAATTGGATGGGTAATAGGAAATTCACCCCGAGAATCACTGCTGTGGCTCTGCTCAACAGGGGCACAGGAAAATAATTTCCTTGGATGGCGAAAGCCAGGGAACTCATTTGTTTTCCTTGTATAGGCCCTATGGCCAATAGCCTAGTACTTATCTATGAACCTATCTCTCCAGCATGTTCTGTTGATTGTGATAATGAGTTTGAGGACTCTGGAGCATGTGGTGTGGAGGGATTGGGATTTCCTTAGATGTAGCATTTCTAACAGAGCTGGATCAGACATGGCTTTGTAAGTCAAGCAGAGATCGCTCCTAAGTAAGTGATATGAGACAGGGAGTCGTTGGAGTTTTTTGAGTCTGTCCATATAGGACAATGTTTAAGGCCTAGGATCCTCTTTGTGAGGTACTTTCGCGGCCTCTCCAGTTGTTGCAGGTGTTTAGTGAGGTACATACCAAATAGGGCATTGTACTCAATGATTGGCCTAATGAGGGAAGAGTAGAGGGAGACAATGACTTCTTTCTTCCTGGATGCAAAACCCTTAGTAATGAGATGTGCCACATAGAAGGACTTTCTGACCACAGTGGCAATGTGGTGATCAAAAGAGATGTTGCCATCAACCTGTGTTCCCAGATCTCTTATAATGCCTTCTGTGTTCAGGGGTAAATCATGGGAACCAGGTTTTTGCCAAAGGAGATGACAACACATTTTTTGGCATTGAGCTTAAGGCCATGGTTCTGACACCAGTCGTTGGTCTCAGTGAGGCCTTTCTGTAGGATGCCAACATCACTTGAGGAGTTAATAATAGCTCCCAACTTGCAATCATCTGTGAACTTTGTCAACCAGAGTCCATTCGTGTTGGCCTGGACTTCAGAGAAGTAGATACCAAACAGGAAAGGACCCATGACTGACCCTGTGGGACTCCACTCGTGACTGGTCAGCAGTCTGACTTGGAGTCAGCTACTTTCACACTGTGGGTTCTACCTGTGAGCCAGTTTGAAACCCACCTAGTGATATAGGGTCTGATACTTAGCTTAGTGAGTTTTTCTATGATTCCTGAGTGGGGAATGGTATCAAAGGCCTTGGCCAGATCAAGGTAGGCTGTATGAACCACATTGCCTTCATCCACATCTCTGATGACTGACTCAAAGAAGATGACCAAGTTGAGCAGGCATGATCTACCCTTCACAAAACCAAATTGTGTGCTATCCAGAGTTTGGAGATTCCCTATATCCTTGTTCATTAGGTCCATGATGATGCATTCCATAGTTTTGCATATCAGACTCATCAGGCTAATGTGGGGATAGTTCCCAGGGTCTAAAGTCACAACTCCTTTGTGGAGAGGGATGACTGTAGCAGTGCGCCATTTGATAGAGACAAACCCTGAGGTGAGGCTGTGATTGAACATGGCACACAGGTGAGGTGCCAGTTCACTCTGTAGTTCATGTCAAACACAGCCAGGGATATTGTCAGGTCCCATAGAAGCTGCAGTAATACCTGGTGCCTGGCAATCTACTGGTATTGTGACTGTTTCTTTGGGGGGAGGTAAAGTTGGCACTGAATCTGTCAACCAGTGTATTGGCAATATCTGTTGGCTCGGTATAGGAGGTACCATTGTGCAGTAGCTCAGAGCAAATCTGAGTATTGCCATGGAGAGTCTTTACATAACTATAGAAGGCCTTGTGGTTGTCTTTACTATCTGCTGCAATTCTGTTTTCATAGCTAGCTTTAGAGGATTTGATGAGGGATCTTAACTTTTTGTTGAGGCTGATAAGGGTGTTTTTTCAGTCTTGGGACTTCAGCTTATTCCGCATCAGTTTCCTCCTTCTGTTGTAGAGTTTGTTTATGGCAGCAGGCCACCAGATTGGCTTCTTGTTTTTGGCTCTATTGGGTAATGGTGAGATCCATGCACTTGTGTACATGTTTGTACAGTGCATTGATGTATGATTTGGTAGTCATGCAACTATTCTGTATTTGCATGGGTGCTGTGAAGTTAGCCACCTCTGTTTTTAGGCACCCAAAGTTAGCATTGAAGAAGTTTTTCATGGTGGTAACATTTGTGGGGGAGTGGATTTCCAAGGTGATTATTTTGTGGTCAAATCTAACCAGAGAGGAGTTGACTATTAGTGTAGAGCAACAGTCACCCATGTTAGTAATGACCTGGTCAAGGATGTTGCTACCTCTAGTGGGGGTAAGAATGAACTGGTCCAGGGCATTTGCAATAATGAATTCCAGGAAACATTGGGCAAGTGTATTGGTACATGAGTAGTTCTCCCAGTTAATGGAGGGGTAGTTGAAGTCACCCAGTATGAGAGTGTTAGGTTGAACCCTAATATTCTCCAGGGTGCTTAGGAATGTGGAGTGTGAGTCTTGGGACATGGCTGGGGACCTATAGCAGGCTACGACCTGAATTGCTGTCTTACCCGTTAGCTGGACCTGAAGTATCTCAGATGCATTATGTTGGGCTACTAGTCTAGAGGTGTGCACATGCTTTATAAATATGGAAACACCACCACCTTTGGAGCTTCAGTCCAAGTTCTGGGGCTGAAAGGTGTGGAATGAGTTATAGCCTGGTAGTGCAGGGGTATATTCTGCTACCTTGAACCAGGTCTCTGTTATGGCACAAATGTCGATGTTCTCCATTTTAGTGCATTGAGTGCATGCATTTTGAGATTTAGACTTCTAGCATTGAGCAGCATGACTCTCAGATTGCATTTGTTTGTAGCTGTTACGGTGGTAATTTGGTCTTTGGAACACCAACTAAAAAAAGCACTACAAGGGTGGCAAAAGCCTTGGCCAGTATCTGGAAGCCCAGGGGTGACAGACGCAGGCCATCTCTGGCAAAGCATCGAGGTCTGTCAATCAAGTCATCCCAGGCAGATACTGGATCCCCTTAGAATGACACCAGAAATTTAGCCAATTGTTGAAATCAATCATTTTCTGCTTGTTGCATGTTTCTACAATCTTATTGCATCATAACCTTGTGGAGGCAATGCTTTATCTTAGCAAGAGCTCCGTACTCATTCACTGAAGGATTCCTTTCATTTCCATTCTTCAGTTAAGAACCTTTCTCCATCTCTGGGCTTTTTTGGGCCTAAACTCTAGGGTCAATAAACTTATCTATGTACCTTTAGGCTAACTGGATCAGATGACACAAATTTAATTTTTGAAGCTCTTGCTATGGTAACAATCCCAGAGTTTTTTTGTTGTAATTTGTGGTAAGCCTTACTTGGTTTTCTACATGAATGAGCTATACTTAGGCACAGGCTGCACATGTAGCCAAAAGTAGCATAAGAACTAACACTCACTCTATTCATCTTCCTGTCACATGGCTTCTTTCTGTGATTGAAAGCTACAGAGGAGAAGGCTTGGCTCTGCACCACTAACTGAAGTTTAATGTCATGTTAGTGCATGAGTACTGTAAGTTAAATGCACTGTTGTTTACTTTACACCAATTGCAGAGGTAGTTGGCAGTTTGTAAGAAATCTAATTCAGCCAACAAAGTCAAGGTTAATTTCACAGGGAGCAGTGGCTTCCAGTGTTTTTTTACAAGACTGTTTTTATTGAGGACATATGTCCTCAACCATCTGGTCAGTGTTGCACACATTTACTTGCACTATGGCTTGGAATTCCACACCTATTGTATAGCTTCTTATAGCATTTCAGTGCCTTTGCATACTGCCTTATCATCATTCTGCCTTACCTTGGTCTCTCTGGCTCCTGTTTTCCACTTTTATGAAGGTTTGTGGATACTGTAGATCAGTGTGTATCTTGAAGCTAGTCAGCCACTGTAGCTAGATAGCACATACATATAAGTTATTGAGCATGTATAAGATCAGTGCCATTTTGTATAGTCAGCTGTAGTGAGTGCAGGTATGAATGGAGATGCACATGTGAGAGTGTTTGAAGTAGTCAGTTAGTTAGCTTATGAAGTTTGAAGTAATGTTCAGTTACAATTCCTGATGTGTTTATGTACAATAAATAACTTGAATGCATACCCAGCTTCAGTGTCTCATTTGAATACACCAGACATGTAGCAGATACTACTGGGATTCCTCCTCTGAGAAATTGCTCAACAAAAAGAGCCATCTTCAACACCAGCTTATATCATGAGTACTCATATATCTGTTATGTACACCCATACTTTATAGTACTGGGCTGTTACTATTTGGCATTATTCACATAAGCACCATAATCTAAAATATTGTGTTCTTTATTTTGTCTTTATTTATTTATTTATTTATTATTAAGCCAAATGCACATTTTTTTCTCATTTTCCTAACCTTTCCTTCTCCTATCACCTTTCCCAATGCATTATGCATTCTTTAGAAGATATTTACTGAAGCAGATTAACATAGCCAACACCTTTAATGAGTATACTGGTTCTGGTTACATAGCCAGCACCTTTAATGGGTATACTAGCCCTGGTTACATAGCCTACACCTTTAATGAGTATACTGGGCCTGTTTACATAGCCAACACCTTTAATGCGTATACTGGTTCTTGTTATATAGCTGACACCTTGAATGGGTATACTGGTCTGCATTACATCCTTATCAACTGGACTAGTTGTAACTTGGTTTACTTTAGGAAAGACGAGTATATAGCTTGTGCACTTATTTATCATTCCTTAATAGATGGGTGCATTTATAAAAAGTCTGCATATGTCAAACATCCCTTTCCACATAGTGTATCAGCTGCTATATGTATGTCTATAGTGCATCTGTTTCCTAACCTGTTGTAACTACAGAGACTGGCATACATCAGTATAATATATGCCCTGATATTTTGCAATGCCATATAAATAATTTTTACAAAAAAGTGGAAGTCAGCAAGGTATACACTTCCATTAGTGTTGCAGTCCCAACAGGCATCTAACTTTCCAGTTATCATGTTTCTGTATTTCTAACCTTTATTATCTATAGCTAATAATAGAGCTAACAAGTCTCCATCACAAAGGAACTGCTATACAGTATGAGCCCTTCTCCAACCCACATTACAAAACTGACACACTTGTGTTTTTGTCTTTCCCCGGGATTCATGAACCTTGCACCAGGCGCACGCATAGCGTAGGCGCTACAATGCCAGATATGGCAGCCGAGCGATTCAGGTACGATCCAATCCCAAGTGCACTACTGGCGTGCACCTGAGTTGCGCCGCCTCCGGCGTAGGTATGTTAAACACCCCATGTGCGGTGTTGCACCATGCAAATGAAGGCATATAGCGATCCAAGAAGTGGCGCAGGTGTAGCATAAGGGCACGGCAATGTAAACCAAAAAAAAACGGTTTACATATACCCAAACATGACATAGGAGTAACGGAAGGCTGTCAACGTCAGGTATCATACTGTTGCAACATGCCAATGGTGAAAGACACCGAGAATGTCAAAAGAAAACATGCACAAAATGTAAATAATGACATAAATGGTATGTCCGCAGAAACCACAGCAGAACCCCAGGACATGTCCGCGGAAGGTGCTAAACAATGAAATAATATGACAATGTCATAAAAGAGCAGTATAATACACAGCAGCTTCACAGCCACAATACACCATAGTATGCATGGAAAGCCACAACCACGGCGCAAGGGTTGCCAAGGAGTGGCGGCAGTGTTCGGCGCCGTAACTATGAATTAGTAGTCAATGCCATGCAAATGAGGCAGATAATACTGAATCGCAAAACCCCCGCCGGCGTAAGGCTGCACCAAATGGCACAGCGGTAATACACCGAGGAGTGGCCCAGAGGGAATACATGTCAACCGCAGAGGGGTGTGCCACTGTAGGAGGAAGCACATTGGAGCTCAGCAAACATGGGCTGTACAATGCACATCACAGCAGCAGGACCGGCGTGTGGGGAAATAGTTGAGCTGAGAGCACACAATGCGCGCAGAGATGCATGTGCACGAGGATGACTACGTTCCCCTAACCCAGTCATGTGACGGCTGCCCCGTCAACAACAACGGATACAGGAAGGTGATGCGGAGTATGAGGAAATGCAGAAGCAGTGTAATTGGAGTCGTAATGAGCAATCAACACCAATCAACCCACGAAGGCCAATTGGCGGCAGCTGACAACTCTGCATGCAGAAACCCGCAAACCGGGATAGGGGAGGCATATGAATGCAAAGAAAGTAGGGGAGGTAGCAGAATGCAAAGAGTGAAGAACCGATACAGCACAGCCAAGTAGAGAGGTAGCATAACGGCGGCAGCAGACAAAATCCATGATATGCCATGTCCGAGAAATGACACATGACAGGGCTCTGCAGGATGCAATCCAGGAACTAGTATGCGCAACGTGCAGAAACAGTAAGGTAAGGTCTAAAGCTAAACCAATGCAGGCAAGTGTAATGCAACACCAAAGGCAACAGCGTTGCAGTGCCAATGGTAAAACACGGAAGATAATCCACAGATACGGCCGCACAGACACACCCTATGACATCACCGGGTGTACAGCACAACAGTATAAAGTGTGAATGCACACAAAACACAGCCACGTATTCCCAAATGCCGCACTCTAGGTGTAAACACACGGGGAACTTTTAAAATGTATATGTTGGGTGCCACCGTGGCCGTGATACATCAGCATGTGTCAGAGACAGATGGAGTTGCAGAGGAGGGTGCTGACAACTACCGTAGGCCTCAGAGGAGAAGGAGAGTGTTCAGACCAAGGGTAACCTACCAGGGGCTACAAGACCTGGAGATAGTAGAGCGCTACTGGGTAGATAGGGACACGTTACAGCAAATAGCGGAGCTGTGCCGGCCACACCTGAGAACCAGAAACAACAGAGGGGAGCCCATCTCAGTGGACACAAAGGTATGTGTAAGCTTGCGAATACTGGCTACAGGTACCTTTCAAAGGCCAACCGGGGATATAATGGGCATCTCACAGGCATCAGCATCCAGGGTACTACACCAGTTTCTGGATGCCATGTTACGACATGCCCATGAGTATATATACTTCCCCAGATCTCAGGAGGAGTTGGCTAGCAATATGCACCACTTCCACCATGTGGCACAATACCCGGAGGTACTGGGTGCGATAGACTGTACGCACATACAAATCAAGTCACCACCTGGGGAGCAAGGTAGACGCTACATAAACCGCAAGAGATTCCCCTCCATCAATTGCCAGGTCGTGTGCAATGCGCAGGGCATTATCATGGATGTGTGTGCTGGCAGCCCTGGAAGCTGCCATGACTCCCATATCTGGCATGCCTCACAGCTGTATCAGGTATTCGCCAGGGGGGACATCACACAAGGCCACCTTGTGGGGGATGCTGGCTATGCACTGGAGCCGTGGATGATGACTCCAATCAGAAATGCACACACACACATGCAAGAACGCCATAATGAGGCACACGCACAAACCAGAATAATCATAGAGCGTGTGATTGGGATGCTGAAATCACGGTTCCGGTGCTTGGATACATCCGGTGGAGCCCTGCAGTACTCTCCAGGCACATGTGCCCACATATTCATAGTATGTGCCATGCTACATAATATGATCCTGCGGAAACAGCTGCTGCAGGGACATAATGGTGAAGGGCCACAAAGCCCACCACAACTGCCAAGGCAAGCACAGGCACAGAGGGTTCAGCGCCATGAACACACTGTGCCAGCCCCAGTAGGCAGACAGAGGCGTACCCAATATGCCTATGCCCTGGCAAAGAGGGAACGTATAGCACATACTCTGACAGCGTAGGCCCCATGGACTGACACCTCCCTACCTGCACACACAGTGAAATGGATGGCACACAAACATGGCCACCCGTAATGTGTACCGTATGGGTGGTCCCATGTGTGACTCCAACATAGGCAGCACCCAAACACTGCACACCCAACAGCCAGCGGAGCATGGAACGCCAACACCTTAACCGTACGTGGGTCCCACAGCAGATGGCGTTGCTGTATGCTGCCACGTTCGCCGCAAGGTGTATACATATAGACATGTACATATGTGCATATACAGATATGGAGATAGATATCATTACACACATAGAAATATATGTACACATACACATATATAAAGTACAACAGGTAAGACAGGGAATCAGAGGGATGCAAGGTGACAGAGAAGTAAGACACGATATCTGTACATAGTAAACATAGTGAACGACAACCTGAGTATCCGGGAGGGTTGACAGAACAGGAAATGCCACCCATGGAAAGGTCAACCTACCTAAATGCATAATCGCGAGTCGGGATGATCGCCAGGCCACGGTACAGTAACAGTAAATGTGCGGGTAATATTATGAGGATATGAGGGTGGAGGTAGACACCGCTGCCAGTGATGCGGGCCACGCAGGTACTGTGTGCAACCGTCCCTGTGACAGCCGCAGTATGTGTATGTGTGCAGTGAGGGTGTCGTGTGTTCCGCTGTGTGAGTGTAATGTGTGTGCCACTGTAAAATGTGTATGTTGGTGCCATGTGACAGGTGGAGTGGAACAACATGTGTAGGCATACAGTATAGGAACCACAGGCGTATGTACAGCAGTACCCCCAAAGTAGTACTGAGAGCCCCTCCCTGGCTAGGCGCGTGGCGACGTAAAACGATGCAAAGTGAAAATGTCCCAGAATGTACCACAGGAATATAGCCAACATGAAATGTAAAGGACGTATGTACAAATCATGACTGTATGTATGACACCGATATGTTAATTGCAAAACGATACGTTGGCAACGTTACACAGCAATAGTCATGTACCGCAGAAATACGCATGTGCTACCCCGGTACTGATCATGGCTACGTATCGGCCCGTAAACACCGCTGTGTGTTCTACGAGTGTCAAACAAGCAATCGCCACCCGAATATGTGGCAACCAGTAGCATACAGGCCGTCCCAAGTACAGGACCACAATGACTGTAAATATCCGGGACAAAATGCCAAGGGATAGTCGGCACGTACGAACAACCGCAGATATACTGCCGATGTGATGGAGGAATACATGCAGGAAGCACACATGCAGGCGATACCGACACCAGACGACATCAACACAACCTACACTCCCAGAACAACAGACAGGTAACTGCCAGCTCCCCAGGCAGGGATGGAGCACACACACAAGCATACCGTGTATGTAGAAATGCAAGGCCCACAACCCGGTACCCCACCCACAACCTCCGATATTCCCCATCGCACATATCAAAGGGATACAAGCCGCAATAGCAGCACAAACATACAGGCAGTCAATGACAGCGGCATAACCGCAACATCTCGCGTGGGAAACACTATCAGCAGCGGATGCATACCTGCATCCGTTGTTTAAAGGAATACAAGAGCTATGTTATACATCCGAATGCAAAACGCCATCGACAGACGCTGCCAGGACAGGGACACCCACATGTCGAACATAATACCATACCCAACACACACAATCCACGGCTAACACCACTGTGAAATGTACCTGAAGCCACACATAGCGGCTGCAGTTACACATAACATAACACAATACAGACCATCTCCACGAAGGTAGTGCAAATAACCAACGCCCAGGCGAGGAATGAACCATGCCCTGGTTACGACGCGTACTGTACGAATGGAGTAGATGCACAGGTGATATGCGCACAAGTACACACCGAGGAACAGCTATTGGTGTGATGAACCCACATGTCGCAGGTGACGACGGATATAAGGATGACTCCTAGGATAATCAAACCGTATGCTCATACCGAACCACAAATCAAAAACGGATCGAGTGAGAGACAACGCAATAGCAAGACATGCAACGGAAAATGGAAGGAAACACAGTAAAGGTATGTAGAACCCACAATATGTACTGGTGTGTAACGCATGATGTGTATGACGAAGCTGCACTGTATGTGAACGGTGTGTGTAAGTAAGGATACTTGTCCATAAAGCAGAGAGTGGTGTAAGGTGGTTATGTAGTGCTATCCCGCTGAGCATACCAATGACTGTGGACACCGTGTGCACAGCAGTGGGACATCATGTACACAGCCGGGATAACACAAGGGCTGCCACAGGGGGGCATAACACAGAACAATGCCACTCCCCACGCCGATG
>NC_056726.1:772736809-772884864 GCF_019279795.1 Protopterus annectens | reverse complement strand
TTTTCACAGGTGCTGTAGGTGCGTTCCCCTCCTACGGTCCATCTGATGCTAGTGTCCCCACAGATACTAGCGGTGATGACCATGTGCATGAGGCACAGGCAGGGTCATCATGGGCAGAAGCTGTGCCATTGGATAACATCCCACCTATGTCCCCTTCATCTCCGCACACGGTTCAGATGCCGACATACCACATCACCGTTGCCCATAGAGGAAGGACAGTCAGCGTCTGTTGGCACCGAGCAGGAATGTGTGGTGGCTACAGAAGGTGCAGGTACACACCATGTTGTCAGTGTAATGACTGGTGATGTGCCACACAGGCATGTGGCTGGTGCTGCTCGTAGGAGGAGCACTGGTAGACATGCACCTGCCGTACAGGGTGCAGCAGCTGGTATCACCAGACGCATGTTTCAGACTGTAATGGCGGCACAGGCATGCGCCGAACGGCAGAACCAAGAAGGGCAGAGGCTGCAGAGGGCCGCAATCCATTCCTTAAATGAGAACATCCAGTTATTGGCGAATGCTCAACAGCAGCTTGCCGATGTTCTGGATAGGAGATTAGGTGAGATGGTTGGAATCCTCGACCGAGGCATGACAATCCGCGAGCATGAGCTGTCTGTGCTGGAACACCTGGTAGGGGTGAGGCGTAGGACACGTGGCCATAGGCCAGCAACACCACCTAGTGCAGGTCGACGTGTGCGTGCCACCTCTCATGCCCACTCACACAGTGCTGGTAGCAGCAGCAGTGCAGCTGGTGCTACACCAACCACACCAGGACACAGCAGGCCACATGGACGTGGCCCTGGATGGTCCCAGCATGGACACGGTTCCAGCGGACATGTGTCATCGGAGAGTGGCCACTCCATACCTCCACCCGGTAGTGCCCATGCGACCACAGGCAGGCACGGGTCACGTGGCCGCAGGCGGACACAGTGAGCCGTACAACCTGCACTGTACAGTCTGGGGCTGCCAAGTATACCCTGTGTAGGCATCACAGATGGCTGAACTGTGTACACACATACCCACACACAGCAGACACAACTGTAGGGCTCCACCACATCCACATGCATTCTGCACAGTCATGCCCAGTAAATGCACAGGCCCTTACACACACACATGATGTCATCCATTGGTACAGCCTATGCCCCTGGCACACATATCACCCTGTGCATATGATGAAGCCTCTGCCGCAGCACCATGATCCACACCATCGGTGCACGGTTATGCAAACATATTCTGATGCACAGGGTGGACAAGATAGTGAGAGGTGTATGTGATACCTGTGTCCGCATAGTACACGATGTGTATGTTGCAGTGGTTGTGTATGACAGGTGACAGGTGCGTATGTGATGTGGGTCGTGCACTGACATCATGCAGCAGACATACCATGTAGTGCAGGTGCAGCATACATTGATCTGTGTACACGGTATGCATGGCGGTTACATGTGTAGCATCATGTTGGTTCAGTTAACCTGTATGCCAATTATGGTGTACTTGCATGTGCCTACTGGGAGCACTGTTATCAGTCCCCCACGTGTAGCTGTGGGGTACCCACAGGCACATCTGGCAATATCAGCATACCACAGGTACCCGCAACCTGCATGGACCCCTACATAAGTACATAGGCGCATATGTACATACCAGGCTATGTGCCCTACGGCATGTGTAAGCCTAGCCAGAGTGTGTGTGGCTGTCACCACCCCTTAGGATGAGGATACCACATCCATCGGTCCGCTGTCGCTCTGTCCAGTAGTGACACAGAGATGATGCCTGGCACATACCTACGATCACACATCCACACGTCAGGATTACTCTTGGACAAAGTCAGTCAGGGGCTCTGCTTCACATGGGCTGGGAATCCTTTCCATGTTGTAGGGGGTCTCTGGGCCTTGACCCTGTTCCCCAGCACGTCCTATTTATGTCCGTGTTGAGGTTTCTGTCAGTTGCTTCTGTGCCCGTGTTTGCTTGGAGCCTAGGAGGTGGAACATGTCCATGTCACCCAGGTCAGACATGGCCGTGTATGTCAGGCACAGATCACCACAGAGCAGACGTGCTGGGAAGGTATACAGCCGGAGTCCCCTTGGTCGGGCAGCGTGTGACACATGTCTCAGCACCTTTATCCCTGTGTTGTGGAACGTTTATGGTCCTTCCGAGTGCTGCAGGTGTCAGGATAGGTACATCCCAGATGTGGCGTTGTACGCAATCATTGGTCTGATGTGTGAAGAGTACAGGGGTACAATGAACTCCCCTGATGTGGATGTGCTTCCTTCCTGACCAGATGGCCACAGTGGAATGTCTTCCCAACCACATTGGCATTGTGAGTGTCGACAGAGGTTACCGACAGGTGTGATACCCATGTCCCTGAACACGTCCACCATGTTTAATGGATTACCACCTACACGGTACGTCGGGGCGAACATGTCCTTCCCACTGGGTAGGTCTGCACCTTCCCTGGCATGTAGCATCAGGCCATGGGTCTGGCACCAGTTATCCATTTCTATGAGGCCCCAGGTGGATGTCTGTGTCTGATGGGGTGTTGAGTATGGTGGCCGGTGTGCAGTCATCTGCATACCTTGTCTGCCACAATCCCCCTATGTTTGCATGCACATTGGAAGGTTGAATGCCGAACAGGAGGGGGCCCAGGACTGAGCCCTGTGGGCCTCCACTCGAGACCAGCTTGGAGTCTGACATGGCACCAGGAACACAAACCCTGTGTGGTGTGACCTCCATCCAGTTGGCAAACCATCGTGTGACATATGTCTCCACATGTACGCTGGTGAGCCTTTCCATGAGTCCCACATGTAGTGTTCTTTGAACGCTCCCGCCAGGTCATGGTAGTCTGTGCAAACCGACGTACCCCCATCAATGGCCTTAGTGACCCCTCCGGACAGGTCGAGCAGGTGTGGGAGGCAGGATCTGCCCTTGACTAAGTCGCTGTGGGTATGTTCCGGTATTGGCTGTACACCACTGTCTGTACTTATGGGCTCCAGTATGGACCTCCCCACAGCTTTGCAGACAAGGCTTGTCAAGCTGATAGGGCAGGGATGTCTACAGTCCATAAGAGCACTACCCTGGTATAGTGGGACCACAGCTGCCGTATGCCATCCAGCGGGGACCTAGCCCGTAGTAAGCCTAAGATGACACAGCGGCCTTATGTGTGGGGCGAGGGCCTCAATGAGGTTGTGTAGCACACAGCCAGGGACACCATCTGGTACCATTGGTGCTGTGTTCACCGCTTAACAGATATCAGATCTCTCCTGGGCATACGAGATGTTTGGGAGGCTAGACTCTGGTGGGATGGATACATCCCCTCTTGGGGGGGGTAGATGTATGCATGGAACATGTCCGCTGGTTTGTTGACAATGTCTGTGGGTTCAGTGATCATTGTACCATTCTGGAGTAATTCTGGGCATGACTGTGTGCTCCCACCCATGTCCCTACCACAGCTAAGGAAGGCCCTATGGTTGTCTTATGTGTCCTCTGCAGTACCACTCCCACAGGTGGCCTTGGATGATTGTATGTGTGATCATATGTTAACGCCGGTATTAATCAGTGATGCCTTCCCTGGTACTGATATTGCTCTGTCATGTATTAGCTCCAACTGTTGTTGTACAGTTTGTCAATGGCTGGGGTCCACCAGACCATGTGCCTGCCTTCGGTGGACAAGGTCCTGATGTTATCATGATTGCTTGGTGCAGACATCCCTGGGGGTGCTCAGAGAAGGCATTTGTAAGGGTTTCAGCAGTGTGACCTGTGTTTACCACTGGCATGGAGGCCTTGTAGGGTACCACGCCGTTTGTATGACGTGTGTGGTTCGCTGTGGAGAGGACGTCACTTTGGTCTCCCATGCCGGTGTTGGGTGCAGGATGCAGATTACCAATGGATTCACTATACGGTCTGACGTCACCCCTGAGGGATGTACATCCTGTGTGGAGCATATCCTCCCCATGTGTGATGATCAGAAATGGTATACGCCCCCCCCTTGTGGGTATGGTGCATGGGTGTTCCACAGCAGTCAGGTGTATGAACACCTGGGACCTTTGGCGTAGGGTGTTGTGTCCTGGGCAAATGTTCTCGGTCTATGTATGGGTGGTTGATGTCACCCAATATGACGGTGTTGTGAGAGCATTCACACTCACCAGTGTCTTCAGGACGGCTGTGCAGGTATCCTGGGTTTGAGAGGGTGGTCTGTAGCATGCAACAAACTGTAGGGCAGTCCTAAGCATGGTTAATTGCACCTGGATATTCCCCGCTGCTACGTGCATCTCTGCCAACATGGAGGTGTGTGCATCCGTCATGGAAATGGGGACACCCCCTCCTCCTGTGTTATGTCCGGGTTATGGTCCTGAACGTGTGATATGGGGTATGACCCGACAGTGCTGGGGTGCTCTCAGCAGCCCTGACCAATGTTTCAGTCACAGCACTGACATCGATGTCCTCCATACTGAGGAGGGCATTTGAGGGTGTGCAGCTTGGCTGTAGACCACTGGCAGTGAGCTGTATTATCCTGTGTGTTCTCCAGGCTTGTAGTGTAGGGTGGTAGGTTTATCATTCCAGCCGTGCCTGCAGTGAGCACTGTGGGGGTGGCAGGTGCCTTCGCCAAACCCTTGAAGACCGGGGGCGACAGCTGCCAGCCATACCATGCGAAGGGCTGGTGTGCCAAGCATGTCATCCCAGGTAAGAGGAATCCGGATCCCATCAGACTGACACCGGTAACCAGGCACATTATCAAGGGTGACCACATTGAGCCAGTATAGTGGCATCATACTTGATGAGGGTGGGGTACTGCCCAGGGTCAGGGACATGCCGGCCTGGGCTACACAATCTGAGTGGCCCTCTATGTCTCCTGTAATGTATCCCAGGGTGGTATGCCACCAGTCATTGACACCAGCATGGGCAATGACCGCATCATACCTGTACATGCTGCGGAGTGACCTGAGTGCGTGTGTTATGTGGTGTATTCCAGCACCCAGCGGCAGCCTACTGTGATCATTCCCTTGTTCAGTATGGTGGGTGGGACGTCGGTGTGTCTGGCAGTGGCGTCACCCATTACAGGTGTGTCTGGCAGTGTGTGTCGCCTTTGGGGCTCTGCCAGGTTAGCACACTGACGTTGGGAACCATGTGTTGCATGTCCTATGTCTTGTGGAGGCAGTAGCTTGTGTGTCCGCTTCAGAGGGCTCGTTAGGTTCGTGACATGTCCTACAGTGCCTCCAGGTATGTCTTAGTGTGTTCATGTGTTTGATTAGCATTTGCGATAGTCACATGTGACACTGGGTATGTGGTGTGCATTGTGTCCTTCCTCTCCCGCGTGGTCTTGCCGGTCATGGTTGGGGAGAGCACAGCCCCCTGTCTGGCTATATAGTTGCGTCTGTCACATGTATTATGCTCATTGGGGGAGGTGCGGCTTGTCCGTGTCCATGAGGCACCTGTAACAGTGGCCAGGACGCCCAGATTCACCATCTGAACAGGAGAGGTCGCTAGCAATTGACCTGTCGACATGCCAGAGGATGTGAATGCATTTTCTGCATAACCGGGTCAGAAGGCTCCTATAGGGAAGTGGGCACACAAGGGGATTCTAGGACAGTGTAGTACTCCATTGAGTATACATGTACTTTATCTATGTGGGAATACTATGGGAGCAGGTGCAGAGCTTTTGTGATGTAGAGAACAGACAGTCGGGATTGCAAGAATAGAGGTCATTAACATAAACCTGCGGAGAACGGAGCCGGATACAGTGTAACGTTGCTTACACGGTACATGACGCACATGTCCACACATATACTGCACCTGACGCCTGTGGTCGGTGCCACAGGCTACGATGGACAGAGACATCACATACATGGCATGACACAGTACAGGTATGGTGACATTCTGCAGCTGTCATACGCAGTGTGCTGGCTACTGACCGCAGGTGTCACCTGTCAGCTGTGGTGCACAGTGTTCGACAGTCGGATGCTGTACCGGTATAGGAATATTCCCGCATTCGCGGGGCGTACATCTCTATGGCACACACACCATTGTCTGCAGATGGGGACACCTGTCTGTGTGGTCGGCACCCTCACAAGGCAATGCACCGATGCGCAATGTCACAGGGGGTGGTCTTGCACAGGTGGCCAGTAAGGCTCACAGGTATGGAAATGACAGGGCTGTACAATGCAGCACCACTACGGGATGTTCACCCTGTGTGGTGTGTCCAGTCACAACACGATATCTGCATACACCCTCTCAACAGGCAGCAGACATACACACATGTCGACACACCGACAAGGTGGTGGCCACACATGTCTACACGGAGGGATGACGTGTTGCATGTACTACACCATCCACATCGGTGTCTGAGCATGCCCAGTGAGCAGCTGTGTAGATAGACACACAGTACAGTGCACACTGCGCACGACTGCATTGATACCCCAGGTGCATGCCTGTTTCCCCTTCACAACTGCCACGTCTGTGGCATGGCCAGGTTGCTGTTGTGTGGCTGGACACACACGACGGTCCACAGTCTGCCTCCCATGCCATCGCCCCATGTGTATGCATGTCTGCACTGTGCCGATTCAAAGTGTCTGAGCATGCACAGTGAGCAGCTGTGTAGATAGACACACAGTACAGTGCACACCACGCACGACTGCATTGATACCCTGGGTGCATGCCTGTTTCCCCTTCGCAACTGCCACGTCTGTGGCATGGCCGAGTTGCTGTTGTGTGGCTGGACACACACGACGGTCCACAGTCTGCCTCCCATGCCGTCGCCCCATGTGTATGCATGTCTGCTCTGTGCCAATTCTAAGTGTCTGAGCATGCCCAGTAAGCAGCTGTGTAGATGGACACACAGTACAGTGCACACCGCGCCCAACTGCGTTGATACCCCGTGAGCATGTCTGCCTCCCCTTTGCAACCGCTAGGTGTGAGAGGCATGGCCAGTACACCTGTCGGGGGTACACACGACAGTCGGCACCGATGTCTGCTACTAGGCGTGTAGCCATGGCCAATGACATCCTGCATAGCCATGGTGACCATCCAGGTGACTCATATGTGGCTGTCATGCCACATTGGCTGCCTACATCCTGCATGCCGGATGCCCTCTCATAGGGTATACTGTCATGTGGTGCATCCCGTATTCATGTCGTGATGTACTGCTCCGTAGTTATTTGGTATTCCCGACTGCAGCACTACCGTGTTACTGTACGGCCACCTTGGGATGGTAACAGGCTGTGTGACTGCGCACTCTGTCTTCATTCCCTATCGGCCGCATTGCCTCTGCAGATGATACCACCTACCTAGGGGTATGCCTCCTGACAGTGCTGTGCTCAGTAATCCCGGTAGCGCGTTCTGTAAATGCTTCATGCTGTAGTGAGTTCATGTAGGTAGGCGTAGGTTTGACTCTCGGTCCTTCCCTGTGTGTGTGTGTGTGTGTGTGCTTCCAGCTGCCTCTGCAGATCAACATGCTTTTAGACGCTTCGCAACACATACCTTGGCTATTGCCAGCTATTCTCTTACGGGTGATGTCACCCGCCTAGAAGTATGCCTCTGACAGCGCTGTGCTCAGTAATCTCGGTAGCACGTTCTGTAAATGCTTCATGCTGTAGTGAGTTCATGTAGGTAGGCATAGGTTCAACTCTCGGCCCTTCCCTGTGTGTGTTTCCAGCTGCCTCTGCAGATGAACATGCTTTTAGATGCTTCGCAACACATACCTTGGCTATTGCCAGCTATTCTCTTATGGGTGATGTCACCCGCCTAGAAGTATGCCTCTGACAGCACTGTGCTCAGTAATCTCGGTAGCGCGTTCTGTAAATGCTTCATGCTGTAGTGAGTTCATGTAGGTAGGCGTAGGTTTGACTCTCGGCCCTTCCATGTGTGTGTGTGTGTGTGTGTGTGTGTGTGTGTGTGTGTTTCCAGCTGCCTCTGCAGATGAACATGCTTTTAGACGCCGCAACACATACCTTGGCTATTGCCAGCTATTCTCTTACGGGTGATGTCACCCGCCTAGAAGTATGCCTCTGACAGCGTTGTGCTCAGTAATCTCGGTAGCGTGTTCTGTAAATGCTTCATGCTGTAGTGAGTTCATGTAGGTAGGCGTAGGTTCGACTCTTGGCCCTTCCCTGTGTGTGTGTGTGTGTGTGTGTGTGTGTGTGTGTGTGTGTTTCCAGCTGCCTCTGCAGATGAACATGCTTTTAGACGCTTCGCAACACATACCTTGGCTATTGCCAGCTATTCTCTTACGGGTGATGTCACCCGCCTAGAAGTATGCCTCTGACAGCGCTGTGCTCAGTAATCTCGGTAGCGCTCTGTAAATGCTTCATGCTGTAGTGAGTTCATGTAGGTAGGCGTAGGTTCGACTCTCGGCCCTTCCCTGTGTGTGTGTGTGTGTGTGTGTGTGTGTTTCCAGCTGCCTCTGCAGATGAACATGCTTTTAGATGCTTCGCAACACATACCTTGGCTATTGCCAGCTATTCTCTTACGGGTGATGTCACCCGCCTAGAAGTATGCCTCTGACAGCTGTGCTCAGTAATCTCGGTAGCACGTTCTGTAAATGCTTCATGCTGTAGTGAGTTCATGTAGGTAGGCGTAGGTTCGACTCTCGGCCCTTCCCTGTGTGTGTGTGTGTGTGTGTGTGTGTGTTTCCAGCTGCCTCTGCAGATGAACATGCTTTTAGACGCTTCGCAACACATACCTTGGCTATTGCCAGCTATTCTTACGGGTGATGTCACCCGCCTAGACGTATGCCTCTGACAGCGCTGTGCTCAGTAATCTCGGTAGCACGTTCTGTAAATGCTTCATGCTGTAGTGAGTTCATGTAGGTAGGCGTAGGTTCAACTCTCGGCCCTTCCTTGTGTGTGTGGGTGTGTGTGTGTGTGTGTTTCCAGCTGCCTCTGCAGATGAACATGCTTTTAGACGCTTCGCAACACATACCTTGGCTATCAGCGGCCATTCCTTTACGGATGTTGTCACCCACCTGTACATGTGCCTCTGACGGTGGTGTGTTCGGTGGTCTACGTAGCGCATTCCATACCTGTGTCATACTTTTGTGCGGTTGGGTATGTGGGGGTGTGGTCAATCACCATGCCTGCCACATGTGTGTGTGTGTCCATGCTCCCAGCTGCATGGGTTCATAGGGTATGGCTTTGAGGTTTCCGCAGAACACTCATATCCTGCCGCCATCCCTGTGTTTGTGGATGGTGAGACGCAGCTCGTGTACTGCTTGTGTGCCTGCTGTGGTTGGCGACCTCCGTAGCGTGTTCTCCACGTGCACCCTACTATGGTGTGGTGGGGTTGTGCTGTGTACATTACACTCACGGGCCTGCCACATGTGTCCGTCTGTATCTCTGTCATTGTATATCTATGTACCTATGTTGTGCCCGTAGTGCTGCTCTTGCATGGACAGCTGTCTTTCCCATGTATCGCATATTTGCACGGCTGACACATAGAACTGTGGTACGTTGCATATCCACTCATTGTCCATGCACCGTCCGTATTCCAGAACACCCTAAAGACATCTGCTGGATATCGTGGCAGACAGCTATCCTTGCTGTCCTGACACTGTACCCGTACACGCCATACACCTTGTGTGTAATTGCCTATTTATGGTGTGTGTATATCTACCTGTGCTGTATGCATGGCTGTGTGTGTGTCCCGCTATAGCCATCTGTGCAGGTGTCGCCACTATGGGTAATCCTTGTGGACTGCTGTTTCATGTGCACGTCTGCACATACCTGCAGACCGTACTACCCCTCCTACGGCAGCGGCCTTAGATCGACTTCTGCCCTAGGCTGTAGGGCTCCATGGCACCCACCACCACAACACATGGTGCCCCCATCTTGGTATACCTACATGACACACCTACTAGACAGGTGGCCCTACTAGTGCGGCACCCTGGGCAGCCGCAGGATTGTCGTATGCCTACGGCCGGCTATGAGCACATCACAAGGCATACGTCTACATTCGGTGTTTTACGACGTCTAGGTTATAATACCAGAGGGGGGACCTCATCAGCTATGCTATAGAATGCGGATTTAGATGGATTAGTAGGTGGAGGGTTGGCCACACACCAGGGCTGACCGATGGAACACTGATGAGGCCTCTTTTGAGAAGCAGGTGGATCAAACCCCCGTAACAGGAATGTAGTTTAGGTAAAGATGTAGAGTTAACACACATTTGTCCACTCTTTCAGTTCTGTACCGCTGTATTACAGTGATATGCTATGCATATCTTCCATATACATTGTTAGATCTTTGATTGATGAGTATTCGGCATAGTACAATATCATATAATACATGTGTTAATAGGATGCTTTCTGAGATGTTAACATATGTGTGTGTGGTTAACATTGCGTCTGTGCTTTCTATGCTGTGGTTACATGTTCATTGTTTGCATAGAAAGTAACAAATGGAAGTGTAAGGGGGATATTTAAAGCCTGGATGCTTCTATGTTATGTGTAAGTCTCACGGAGCCTACGGGTGAAAGCGCTTACATGTCTATGAAGTAACCTTTGTATACCATATGTGACCTGTTGTGGACAAAATGTCTACGTTGACTGTTTCATCTACCTATGTGTGACTTGGTTTGTGTGCCATAAGGTGCCAGCGGGTCTTTGATGTTGATTAGGTGTATTCCATGGTCAATTGACATTAATCCTATTAATTCACTGAAGGATGTTCTTCATTGGTGGGAACACCATAGTTTGACCATCGTATGGCTTTCCTCGCTGACGTTGATATTGTGCCATTGATATGTGTTCCACAGGTCACCCATTTGTTCCGCGGTATGGAAGCGTGTGATCCCCATTTTGGTGCTGGCAGATTGAGTGCTGTGTACGCCGGTATTCGCACAGCGGTCTGGCTTTGTATGGGGAGTGTCTGCTGTAGTCCCTATCTGTATTTCCTGTGTTATGCCTCACTGCAGCTGTGTGGTTCCACCAGGTTTGCAGTTATGGGTGCCATCTTGGTCCTACGCTTGTCCATCCCTGGCGATTGCCTACTGGACACTGGTATGGAGCAGTACACATTTCACACCTGCATTTAGCATTAGCCGGTGGATGCTTTGCACAATCAGTGGGGAGTAAGGCACGTGCTACTCCCACATCCCTCCCACGGTGCGGGACAACGTATTATCTGCCAAACAACACGAGCCCCGTTTCTGCATACCCAGGATCCCATGGCTGCAACCCTCAACGGTACCCATTACACATCCGGCATGTGTGCGGGAATGGGATGTGGACGCACCTCTATGGACTCTACAATCTGGGAATATCTGTTCATATGTCCTGCAGTCCGTGGACAGTTGTCATCAACCCTGAACATGCTGGGGGTGCATATGTCTGGCTGTACCATAGTCACGGCTGTCAGTTCTTCTGGGTCTCTCGATCGCAGCTGGTTGACATTGCGTACGGATGAATCTCTGGGGTCCTACTATGAACACCATTGTGCATATGTACAGTGTAGACCTTGTTGGACTGTGTCCATCTGGCTAGTGGGTTTGACTGCTGCTGTATGTTCCCCGTTAACCAGGTTATTCTAAACTGAAACCGGATGGTGTAAATCCAATGATGTAGGCTAGGAAATGCTTTAACTAATCCTCAGATGTCCCATTAGGATATTTCCGCCACTGTATTGTCAAAATGACACAACCAAAGCATGTAGATCCTATTAATTCATTGAAGGATGTTCTTTATAAGCGTGAACGCCATAGTTTAAGGATCCTATGACTTTCCTAGTTGACGTTGTTGGTGTGCCATTAGTATGTGTTCCGCAGGTCACCCATTTGTTCCGCGGTATGGTAGCGAGTGATCCCCATTTCCTTGCTGGCAGATTGAATGCTGTGTACACCGGTATTCACACGGCAGTCTGGATTTGTATGTGGAGTCTCTACTGTAGTCCCTATCTGTATTCCCTGTATTATGCCTTACTACAGCTGTGTAATTCCACCAGGTTTGCAGTTATGGCAGCCATCTTGGTCGTACGTTTGTCCATCCTTGGGAAATGCCTACTGGACACTGGTATAGGGCTGTACCCATTTCACAGCTGCATTTAGCATTTTCCGGTGGATGATTTTCATTATTGGTGGGGGGTAAGGCATGTGCTATACCCACATCCCTCCCACGGGGCGGGACAATGGATTATCTGCCAAACAACACCGAGCCCCATTTCTGCATACCCACGATCCCATGGCTGCAGCCCTCGACGGTACCCATTATACATTCTTCATGTTTGCGGGACTGAGATGTGGACGCACATCTATGGACACGGCCATATGGGTATTTCTGCTCATATGTTCTGCATTTCATGGACACCTGTCATCAACCTTAAACACGCTGGTGGTGCATATGTCTAACTGTGCCGTAGTCATGGCTGTTACGCCTTCAGCATCGCTTCCTCCATCACGTTTATATTGCATAGGGTTAAATTTTTGGGTCCTACAATGGACACCAATGTGCATATGTAAAGTGTAGAACCTGTTGGACTGTGTCCATCTGGCCAGTGGGTTTGACTGCTGCTGTAGTGCTACGACATCCAGGTCTTTCAAACCTGAAACCGAATGGTGTACATCCAAAGATGCAGGTTAGCAACTGCTTTACATAATCCTCAGAAGTCACAATACGAAATATCCGCCACTGTATTGTCAAAATAACACCACCATGACATGTGGATCCTATTAATTCATTGAAGGATGTTCTTTATATGTGGGTACGCCATAGCTTGACCATCCTATAACCTTCCTAGTTGACATTGTTGGTGTGCCATTAGTATGTGTTCCGCAGATCGCCCATTTGTTCCGCAGTATGGAAGCGAGTGAACCCCATTTTCTTGCTGGCAGATTGAGTGCTGTCTACGCCGGTATTTGCACGCCGGTCTGGCTTTGTATGGGGGTGTGTACTGTGGTCCCTATCTGTATTTTCTGTGTTATGCCTTACTGCAGCTGTGGAATTACACCGGGTTTGCAGTTATGGGTGACCATCTTGGTCGTACGTTTGTCCGTCCATGGGAATTGCCTACTAGACACTGGTATAGGGCTGTACACATTTCACAGCTGCATTTAGAATTCTCCGGTGGATGATTTGCATTATTAGTGGGGAGTAATGCATGTGCTATACCCACATCCCTCCCACGGGGCGGGACGATGGATTATCTGCCAATCAACACCGAGCCCCATTTCTGCATACCCACGATCCCATGTCTGCAACCCTCGACGGTACCCATTGCACATCCTTCATGTGTGCGGGAATGGGATGTGGACGCACGTCTATGGACTCGGCAACCTGGGGAGTCCTATTCATATGTCCTGCATTTCATGGACACTTGTCATCAACCTTGAACACGCTGGTGGTGCACATATCTAGCTGTGCCGTAGTCACAGCTGTCAGTTCTTCTGGGTCTCTCGATCGCAGCAGGTTGACATTGCGTATGGATAAATTTTTGAGTCCTACAATGGACACCAATGTGCATATGTAAAGTGTAGAACTTATTGGACTGTGTCCATCTGGCCAGTGGGTTTGACTGCTGCTGTATGTTCAGCAATCACGGATGTCTGTTTGAGTACCCATATTATGTAGTGCTACGTAAACCGGGTTTTCCGCCACTGAACCCAAATGGTGTAATTCCAATGATGCAGGCTAACAATTGCTTTAACTAATCCGCAGATATCCCATTGGGACATTCCCGCCTCTGTATTGCCAAATTAACACAACCAAAACATGTAGATCCTATTAAGTCATTGAAGGATGTTCTTTATATGTGGGTACGCCATAGCTTAACCATCCTATAACCTTCCTAGTTGCCGTTGTTGGTGTGCCATTAGTATGTGTTCCGCAGGTCGCCCATTTGTTCCGCGGTATGGAAGCGAGTGATCCCCATTCTCTTGCTGGCAGATTGAGTGCTGTGTACGCCGGTATTCGCACGGCGGTCTCACTTTGTATGTGGAGTCTCTACTGTAGTCCCTGTCTGTATTCCCTGTGTTTTGCCTTACTACAGCTGTGTGATTCCACCAGGTTTGCAGTTATGGGTGCCATCTTGGCCGTACGTTTGTCCATCCATGGGAACTGCCTAATGGACACTGGTATAGGGCTGTATACATTTCACAGCTGCATTTAGCATTCTCCAGTGGATGATTTGCATTATTAGTGCGGAGTAACGCATATGCCATACCCACATCCCTCACACGGGGCGGGACAATGGATCATCTGCCAATCAACACCGAGACCCATTTCTGCATACCCACGATCCCATGGCTGAAACCCTTGACAGTACCCATTGCACATCCTCCATGTGTGCGGGAATGGGATGTGGACGCACATCTATGGACTCGACAATCTAGGGATTTCTGTGCATATGTCCTGCATTTCATGGACAGTTGTCATCAACCTTGAACACGCTGGTGGTGCATATATGTAGCTGTGCCGTAGTCACGGCTGTCACTCCATCTGGGTCTCCCGATCGCAGCAGGTTGACATTGCATATGGATAAATTTTGGGTCCTACAATGGACACCAATGTGCATATGTAAAGTGTAGAACTTATTGGACTGTGTCCATCTGGCAAGTGGGTTTGACTGCTGCTGTATGTTCAGCAATCACGGATGTCTGTTTGAGTACCCATATTATGTAGTGCTACGTAAACCGGGTTTTCCGCCACTGAACCCAAATGGTGTAATTCCAATGATGCAGGCTAACAATTGCTTTAACTAATCCGCAGATATCCCATTGGGACATTCCCGCCTCTGTATTGTCAACTTAACACAACCAAAACATGTAGATCCTATTAATTCATTGAAGGATGTTCTTTATATGTGGGTACGCCATAGCTTAACCATCCTATAACCTTCCTAGCTGACGTTGTTGGTGTGCCATTAGTATGTGTTCCGCAGGTCGCCCATTTGTTCTGCGGTATGGAAGCGAGTGATCCCCATTCTCTTGCTGGCAGACTGAGTGCTGTGTACGCCGGTATTCACACGGCGGTCTGACTTTGTATGTGGAGTCTCTACTGTAGTCCCTATCTGTATTCAGTGTGTTTTGCCTTACTACAGCTGTGTGATTCCACCAGGTTTGCAGTTATGGGTGCCATCTTGGCCGTACGTTTGTCCATCCATGGGAACTACCTAATGGACACTGGTATAGGGCTGTACACATTTCACAGATGCATTTAGCATTCTCCGGTGGATGATTTGCATTATTAGTGCGGAGTAACGCATATGCCATACCCACATCCCTCACACGGGGCGGGACAACGGATCATCTGCCAATCAACTCCGTGACCCATTTCTGCATACCCACGATCCCATGGCTGCAACCCTCGACAGTACCCATTGCACATCCTCCATGTGTGCGGGAATGGGATGTGGACGCACATCTATGGACTCGACAATCTGGGGATTTCTGTGCATATGTCCTGCATTTCATGGACAGTTGTCATCAACCTTGAACACGCTGGTGGTGCATATATGTAGCTGTGCCGTAGTCACGGCTGTCACTTCATCTGGGTCTCTCGATCGCAGCAGGTTGACATTGCGTATGGATAAATTTTTGAGTCCTACAATGGACACCAATGTGCATATGTAAAGTGTAGAACTTATTGGACTGTGTCCATCTGGCCAGTGGGTTTGACTGCTGCTGTATGTTCAGCAATCACGGATGTCTGTTTGAGTAGCCATATTATGTAGTGCTACGTAAACCGGGTTTTCCGCCACTGAACCCAAATGGTGTAATTCCAATGATGCAGGCTAACAATTGCTTTAACTAATCCGCAAATATCCCATTGGGACATTCCCGCCTCTGTATTGTCAACTTAACACGACCAAAACATGTAGATCCTATTAATTCATTGAAGGATGTTCTTTATATGTGGGTACTCCATAGCTTAACCATCATATAACCTTCCTAGTTGACGTTGTTGGTGTGCCATTAGTATGTGTTCCGCAGGTCGCCCATTTGTTCCGCGGTATGGAAGCGAGTGATCCCCATTCTCTTGCTGGCAGATTGAGTGCTGTGTACGCCGGTATTCGCACGGCGGTCTGACTTTGTATGTGGAGTCTCTACTGTAGTCCCTATCTGTATTCCCTGTGTTTTGCCTTACTACAGCTGTGTGATTCCACCAGGTTTGCAGTTATGGGTGCCATCTTGGCCGTACGTTTGTCCATCCATTGGAACTGCCTAATGGACACTGGTATAGGGCTGTACACATTTCACAGATGCATTTAGCATTCTCCGGTGGATGATTTGCATTATTAGTGTGGAGTAACGCATATGCCATACCCACATCCCTCACACGGGGCGGGACAACGGATTATCTGCCAATCAACTCCGAGACCCATTTCTGCATACCCACGATCCCATGGCTGCAACCCTCGACAGTACCCATTGCACATCCTCCATGTGTGCGGGAATGGGATGTGGACGCACATCTATGGACTCGACAATCTGGGGATTTCTGTGCATATGTCCTGCATTTCATGGACAGTTATCATCAACCTTGAACATGCTGGTGGTGCATATATGTAGCTGTGCCGTAGTCACGGCTGTCACTTCATCTGGGTCTCTCGATCGCAGCCAGTTGACATTGCGTACGGATACATTTTTGGGGTCCTACAATGGACACCAATGTGCATATGTAAAGTGTAGAACATGTTGTACTGTGTCCATCTGGCCAGTGGTTTTGACCGCTGCTGTATGTTCCCCAATCGCGGATGTGTGTTTGACTACCCATATTATGTTGTGCTACGAAACCCATGTTTTACTACGATTAACCCAAATGGTGTTAATGTAATGCTGCAGGTTGGCAACTGCTTTAAGTAATCCTCAGAAGGCCCAGTAGGACATATACGCCACTGTATTGTCAATATAACACAGCCAGAACATGTAGATCCTATTAATTCATTGAAGGATGTTCTTTATAAGTGGGAACGCCAGTGTTTAAACATCCTATGACCTTCCTAGTTGACGTTGTTGGTGTGCCATTGGTATGTGTTCCACTGGTCACCCATTTGTTCCGCAGTATGGCAGCGAGTAATCCCCATGTTGTTGCTGGCAGATTGAGTGCTGTGTACGCCAGTATTTACACGGCGGTCTGGATTTCTATGGTGAGTGTCTACTGTAGTTGCCATCTGCATTTCCTGTGTTATGCCTTACTGCAGCTGTGTTATTCCACCGGGCTTGCAGGTATGGGTGCCATCCTGGTCGTAGGCTTGTCCATCCATGGGGATTGCCTACTGGACACTGTTATGGCCTGTACACATTCCACACCTGCATTTAGCATTATCCGGTGGATGCTTTGCATTATTAGTGGGGAGTAGGTCATGTGCTACACCCACATCCCTCCCACGGGGCGGGACAACGGATTATCTGCCAAACAACACAAAGCCCCATTTCTGCATACCCAAGATCCCATGGCTGCAACCCTCAACAGTACCCATTACACATCCTTCATGTGTGCGGGACTGGGATGTGGACGCACATGTATGGACACGTCGATCTGGGGATTTCTGTTCATATGTCCTGCATTTCATGGACACCTGTCATCAACCTTAAACACGCTGGTGGTGCATATGTCTAACTGTGCCGTAGTCACAGCTATCGCATCATCTGGTGGACAGTAACGGCTGGATGGAATTCTGTTAGGATAAATTTTTGGGTCCTACAATGGACACCAATGTGCATATGTAAAGTTAGATGTTGCTGGACTGTGTCCAACTGGCCAGTGGTTTTGACTGCTGCTGTATGTTCCCCAATCGCGGATGTCTGTTTGACTACCCATTCTACGTGGTGCTATGTAAACCAGGTGTTTTAGAACTGTGAACAAATGGTGTACATCCAAAGATGCAGGTTAGCAACTGCTTTAAATAAACCTCAGACGTCCCAATAGGAAATATCCGTCACTGTATTTTCAACATAACACCACCGGAACATGTTGATCCCCTATGTATTCATTGAAGCATGTTTTCTTTATAGGTGGGAACACCATAGTTTACATATCCAAGTTGACATTGATGGTGTGCCATTAGTATGTGTTCCACAGGTCGCCCATCTGTTCCGCAGTATGGTAGCGAGTGCTCCCCATTTTGTTGCTGGCAGATTGAGTGCTGTGTACGCTGGTGTTCGCACGGCGGTCCAACTTTGTATGGGGAATGTCAACTGTAGTCCCTATGTGTATTTCCTGTGTTATGCCTTACTGTGGCTGTGTAATTCCACCGGGTTTGCAGTTATGGGTGCCATCTTAGTCGTACGCTTGTCCATCCATGAGAATTGCCTACTGGACACTGGTATAGGGCTGTACACATTTCACACCTGCATTTAGCATTCTCCGGTGGATGCTTTGCATTATTAGTGGGGAGTAAGGCAGGTGCTACGCCCACATCCCTCCCACGGGGCGGGACAATGGATTATCTGCCAAACAACACCGAGCCCTGTTTTTACATACCCAGGATCCCTTGGCTGCAACACTCGACAGTACCCATTACACATCCTTCATGTGTGCGGGACTGGGATGTGGACGCACTTCTATGGACTCGGAACTCTGGGGATTTCTGTGCATATGTGCTGCATTTCATGGACAGTTGTCATCAACATTGAACACGCTAGTGGTGCATATGTCTAGCTGTGCCGTGGTCACGACTGTCGCTTCTCCTGGTTGGACGATGAAGGCTGGCAGGTATTCCGTACGGGACAATTTTTGGGTCCTACAATGGACACCAATGTGCATATGTAAAGTGTAGAGCTTGTCGGACTGTGTCCATGTGGCCAGTGGTTTTGACTGCTGCTGTATGTTCACCAATCGCGGATGTCTGCTTGACTACCCATAGTGTGTAGTGCTACGGAAACCAGGTTTTCCAAAACCGGAACCAAATGGTGTACATCCAATGATGCAGGTTAACAACCGCTTTAATTAATCCCCAGAGGTCCCAGTAGGGAAGTATCGCCACTTTATTGTCGGAATGACACCACCATACCAGGTAAATCACGAGCACTTTGGCCCGGTCTTACCGCCATTTGCAAGTGTAATTAGCAGACACGTGTCAATACATGTATAATAATACATATTGTAATACCGACGTTAATCTATGTTATTTGGACAATGGCTTCTGCTATTGACATACGTTGCTGTGGGTGTTGCCGGTTACCATACACATGGCTTTCTCAAAGCCGAATTCACAATTCGGAACACTACTGTGGTCTCCTTTAAGGACCCTGAGCCAGTGGTCAACATTACTCAAGCCACTGCATCACTTACATATGCCTGCTACCGGTACCTACAGGACTGCATGGATCAGGCATTCCCTTACCCAACTGTGGTTCATTGTACCAATGCCAAGCATCCAGTGTGGTGTACCCCAGCCATACACAAGCTGTACAACGAGAGGAGGTGGCTACTACAAGGCAGAGCAGACACCTTGTGAGGTATGACACCCTTGCTCATTATATGTGAAGAGCTACAGGCTGTCATGACATAGTCCAGGGCAGGTTCCACAGATATCTCTCCAAGGACTCGGCAGACAATCATACAGCCTTCATTTGCTATGATGGACACCTGGGAGGTAACTCACACATATGCTCTGACTGGGTTCACAATGATGTGGAGTTTACTGAACATACACACATTGCCAACATACGGGCTGACAGGTTCGGTGAAGACATCTCCACCCCCTCCCCCCCACATGGAGAGATGTCTGTACCAGCGGTTTGTGGTCCCCGAATGTTCTGTAACGCATGGGTGGGACATGCTCTCTCCAGGGTAGTGAACACAGCATCCATGGGACCAGCTGGTGTCCCGACTGTGTACTCCGCGATCTCATTGAGGAATTAGACCCACAGTTAGGACAGCTGTTTATTCTTAGCCTCACCTCGGGTAACGTACCCAAGTTGTGGCGCACGGCGACTGTTTTCCCACTTCACAGGGCCAGTGCCTCCACTGACCCTGGTTATTACTGTCCCATTACCATGAGAAGACTTATCTGCAAAGACATGGGGAGGGATCATACTGCGGCCCGTAGATGACTACATAGGGCACCTGCATACCTTGCATCCAACCCAGTTTGGCTTGGTCAGGGGCGGTTCATGCATTTAAATCCTGGTTGACGTTTTAGGGACAGTCACTGAGGCCATTGATGGGGGTCATGCAGTCCATACAGCCTACCTCGACCTGGCAAAGGCCTTCAACACAAACTCCCCTCGAGTATCATTGATAAACCCATCGGCTTGGATGTGAACACGTACATTGCAGGATGGGTTGCAAACTGGCTAGGTGACACGACCCACGCGGTCATAGTTGCTGGCAGCATGTCGGACTTACTGCCTGTCACAGGCAGTGTCCCACGGGGCTCTGCCCTGGGTCCACTCTTTTTCTACATCTACATTTCCACAGTACAAGCACACACAGGGGTGTTATGGCTGACATTGTTTGTAGATGACTGCGAACTGGGTGCCATAGTGGGACGGACATCTGACACAGATATCCTTCAAAGGGGCCTCCCAGATATGGATATCTGCTGTCAGGGACATGGCCTACAGCTAAATGCCAGGTAATGCATAGTCATACCCGTCGGGAAGAACAAGGTCACCCCTGTCCGGCATATGGGTGGCAGTCCACTGAGCACGGGGGGAATTACCAGGGATCTGGGGACCCAGGTTGTCGGTCACCATTCGTTCGACACACATGTTGCTATCGTGGTTCGGTAGAACTTCTACATTGCCCACCTGATCGTGCAGGGATTCACATCTAGATCAGGGTAGGTCATCGTCTCCTTGTACTCATTACGTGTTACACCTATGATTGAGTACATTGCCCCATTCGGAGGGTATCTGACCCGACACCTACAGCAGTTGGGAAGGCCCCATAGGTTAATCGTCAGACAGATGCAGGGTGTCAGGGATTTGTGTTATGCTGCCCCACTGTAAGGACTCCTGCTCCATTCAGTCACATACCTCTTGTTTGGTGTTGACCTGTGCCTGACATACGAGGCCATGTTGACCCATATTTGATGACTATGCTTCACATACTGGATCTACATCCCTCGGAACCACAAGGGCAGGTGACGTGAACCTTGACACGGTCATTAATAGGATGTGTTGGAGTGACACATACATCACCCAGACACTCACTATGCTGTGGATCTACATCACAGTACATGTGAGGCAGTGAACCTTGCTAGCCTTGTTCGAGGGGGATCTTGTCCGTTGGATGGGGGATTGCAGATATACCCCAGGGATTACATCATTGTCACTGCTTGACAGAGGTACAGCAATATAATAGGCATTTTATCTCCGGACCGGAGGGTTGGCAAAGGAATCCTAACTATGGCCTAGGGTTATGGCTGCCCTTGGGTAGATAGCCTACCCTGTACCTATGGACCTATGAACCTATGTTCATAGTTTGTCCCATTCACACTTGTCTATCCCCTATCCTCTTTCTCATGTGTATATTTCTGTGGCACGTGATTGAACTCTGTATTACCTGCAGGTATGCTGTCTACAGTGCACATACATCACGGTTGATTACAGTGTATCTGTGTACCTACCTCTGTGATACTGAGGACTACCACACATCCTTCACAGCATTAAATGCATATGTCCATTCTATTATTCTTTGGCCTACGGGGGGGTGTTAAGGCAACTGTTACACGTGTCCCTGTTTGTGCGCGCGTCATGGTGGTCTTTGACCAGCCTCCGTTGCTGTCGTGGGATGGACGGTAGTGTTGGTGTGTGTTTGGCATGTGTTTTCACTGCCAGTACATCTGTGGGAGGTGGGGTTGGCACATGTTCCTCTTTGCAGGGGGCCCCATCCTGGACTTTTGTGTCATGCATCTACACTTGGTATGTGCCATATGTCCAGTGCTATCCCCACAGTCGTGCATGCCTTCATGCATTACTACTGCGTGTTACTGGCTGTTTGTATGTGGTACACATGGCTATTATGGTGGATGGCTTGGCCTATTCCCATGCTATGACATACCCATCCATCCGGGCATATGCATGTTATTCCATCCTTTGCATTGGCCGTGGGTGTTTGGCCATCTGGCAATGCTACTCTCAACATGTGATGTCCCACCTTCCCCTTCTGTGCCTGTGGCACCCTGTTAGGGTGTCCTGTTTGGTAGGCAGATGTTCCGCTATATGTGTTGTGTTTGACATGTCTGCATAGCTAATCATCGGTACGGTGGTTGAACATACCGCCTTGTCCAGATGTGTACAATTATGTGCACCGTGGCGTGTGCACGCCTATGGGATTTCGACAGGTCCATACCACAAGCGGGATGTACACATTCTGCCGACACATTCACATGCAGCCATTTGGATATCTGTACCTGAGGTGGGTTGTTAACATGTGGTGTACATATTTGCCCGCGTGGCACTGCCTAAGACAATACTTCTTACCACATTTCAGGTATGCCCATTGTGTGTAGGTGTGTAGCTGCGCAAGGCTGCTAGCTGGGTTGGGTGCACGGTCGTACATGGGTGCGGGATACATGCTATGATGGGGCTATTGTGTATTACATTTGCATGCATGAGTTCTGCTTCTGGATATTACGCTTAGACATACGCCGTCCTATGTGTAGGCGAGTTGCTGGGTGTGGTACATGTTGCTATGCACATGTTTGCCTGTGTTTAGGGTATCTTGTTTCCTTCTTGTTGTTATATCGACACGGCTACCCGGCTGTGTACTCTCACTACTGCTGGTGACCATGCCCATGTCGCTACTTCTATGTCGGTGCGGCGCGCTGACATGCTGCGGTACACCTTCACTGGGTATGCCCGCTGACAGTGCATTGCGGGATGGACACGGTATTACGCGTATCCTTTGTTCCTTGGACGGGTACACTTAGGACTTCGTGGGTTGATGTTTGGTTCTCCGTTTTGTTGGGACGGGTACTATGTTGCATAGTCTGCATACGTTTCATTCTCCATGGGCCCTGGCTGGTGCGGTTACTATTACGGGTGGCCTGTGGAAGTCAGCACTTTAGGTTGCTCATCGCCTGCAGGCTTGGCCACGCCTCCGGACGCATCCTACTTGGGCTCGCTCACGTGCCCTACGCACGTGTCTGTGGTTGCGGCGCGCACTCATTACTATGCATATGGCGCTGCTACGCCAACTATTCACTGCACCACTGGTGCAAGCCTTACACCGGCCTTGCGCCGAGCTTCATGAATCCCGGGGTTTATCTATAGTCTGGAATTACAGATGAGCAGATCTACATTGTATATACAGATGACAATGTGTACCCATTCTGGTAAGAATCCACTGCAGTTACTCACATATTAAGGCATAAAACCTAGATTTCCCATAGTCTTCGTACATTGTCTGACTTAAGTATACGGTAACACTTTACATATTATTTTAAAATGCCTCTTATTAAAGTCATTGACAAGCTATTGCTATTTGTACAGGATACTGTAGAAATTAATAAAATGATTGATGTGCAAGTTGAAATAGTGTGCATTTATTGTACCCATTGCAATGATATTATATGCATAAATGTTGTGACATCCACATGCAGCAAGTTATACATTACTGGATAATGGCATGTAGTTTTATATTTCTGTGTATGCTTATACTTAATGCAGCTGCTTTTCGGTCATTTTAAAGGAATTTGTTTTTTAACTTAAAAAATAAAGAAAGAAAGGAAATGTCAAATGTGGTTGTTATAAAATAATCTGTTAATGTTTTATGAACTCCAAACATTAAAAGTGTTAACCTGTGGTAGTTGGTAATACTTCCGGGATCTTTTAAATTTTACTGTTAATAAATATATATACCAAAAAAGGGTAACTGGAAACATATTTCCTGGGACTGAGGTGAGTTGGCAATCTTTAAGGATTCCCTGCAGGATGCACTGTAGAAGATGCTGGGTGGGCAGATTGGTCTGACAAGGGAAATGATTTTTCTGAGCTATGATACAGAATTGGAATTGCCTAGACAGGGTAGGGCCTTGCTGTGTGTAACAATGGTGGCTGCCAAGAAAGCAATTACTTGAAAATGGAAATCATAATCTATACCAACCATACTGGAAGTAGTGAATATCGTAACGGAGAGAATACAACTGGAACTGAGATCTTTAGAAAAGTGTAGGAGCAAACTACATAGGAAAAAATGGGAATTGTGGGAACAATACGTACAAGGTAGGAATGAGGTCTAAAAGGCGGCAGGACTTAAATGAGCTATGTAATATTTGAGTAAGAAAGACTGGGTAGATTATAAGTGAGGTATAATGTTTGCAACTGTGTGTCAGTATGGATTGTGATATAAAATGCTTGTAGCTAGGATTGTGTCGGTGTGTTTTGTTTTCATTTATATAAATGTATGATTGCCTGTGTAGTAAGCGATGGTTTAATGAAAATGTTTCTTGTTTTAAAAAAAAGGCAAGAATTGACTTTATGTAATATTGCTTAGGTTATATGATATACAGAAATACATGTGAAGTATAATGTTTGTTATGTTAATATAGTTTGATTACTTTTATATGAATGTGGATTTGCCTGTGTCACAAGAGATAATTCAATAAAGGTGTTTGAAAAAATAGATAAATAACTATATGCACCAAGAACATAATCAAAGGACAATGCACTGCAGTTGCTTAGAGGTTTAGTGATTTAACAGCTGCAGTAGTTTACTGATGTAACTCACCAGTAGTGGGCTTCAAGGGATAAGAGCAGCTTAGACTGTTAATTTGCATACTGCTGCCTCATACACTGTCCCTATAGAATGCAAAGCAGACAAAAATGTAAATTAACTGTAAGCAAATGAAAATAGTTTAAGATATTTATTTGTTTTTCTTTGTTTGTTTGTGTATTTATTTATTCATATAGTTATTTAGCTTGTTAACTGGATAAGAAGACTGAAGTGAAGACTGTTTTCAGCCATGACCCTGGGTAAAGCCAAACAAAACGTCTGAGATTCGTAGACAAGTGGGTGGCTGCAGAGTATTACTGCTCAAGATGGTCATTGTGCAAAGTACTATAAAGCTAATCAGACATGCATCAGACAGGAGATAGTGACTGCATACCAAGCAAAGGACTGTATACAAAAAGAGAGGTGTAGCAGAAATGGGACAAGCAATAATATGCTGCAGCATGGCACATGCAATCATAGAGAAGCACAGATAGAAGGCATCACAGCTAAAGCTAAGTGTTGTAGCTTAGTCAGTGCATGCTCATATGTGCAATATGGCAACATACAACTGAAGCTAGCACCCAACGAGTATACCAATGTGGGTGTACAAAGCACAGTGGCAACTGTGTTTAGCATATAAATAGGGTGAAATGGGGTAGAAAGGAACATAGGAAATTAAATGACAACAGAGGAAAAACAGAAGGGTAACAATAAGGTGTGAAAGACTGGGATGGAGACATTTAGGGAAAGATTTTTTTGTGGGCAAAGGCACCTTTTGTAAGTCTCACAAATTAAGAGTAAACAAAGAAGATAGAGAGGAATGGCTGGGGATAGGACAGAGTATGAAGGCAGAGTAGCAGTAGGACAAATACAGTACACAGACAGGAGATGCACTCACACAAAAGATGAGGGGGACAGTAGATAGACATACATTCATATGGGTCTACGTCAAATTATCAAATACTTATTTTATCAAATCCTATTTTGGCAAACCTTACTTCATCAACTGTCATTATATCAAACTCTCGGAGCTATGAAAACTTAATCCTGAGAAAGGAAACACTTGGCCACCATGGTGAACTTTGCCCTAACTCCACTTTAGTGCGATCCCAGATTAGGGGGGAGTTGGGTCAGAGCCCCCCACATCAAGGGGTGTGGGAGAAGCCCCCCACTTGGAGGGTTTTTTGTTTTTCTGTTTGTTGTTTTGTCCTGGTGGTGGAGTGGCTCCTTTCCCGGGTTTCCTTTTCATAGTTCTGGGAGTTCAATATAATGAGAGTTGATGAAGTGAGATTCACTAAAATGGGTTTGATAAACTAAGTATTCAAAAAATTGAAGTAAATCCATACATGTATATATATATATATATATATATATATATATATATATATATATATATATATACACACTGGGCAACTCGTGAAAAGCACATAAAGGAAAGAGCACATGAGAATGAGGATAGAGTAGAGTAGAGTTATGGCAAGGCTGACTGGCAGTTCAAAGGGCAAAAAACACTAATGTCACTCATCAGAATAACCAATGGCACTGTCTTGTTACTCCTGTGGTGGCTCAATGGATGGGGCCTGCAAGTCACACAATGTAACCAGCTATGCAGATTAGATCTAACTTCACCAGTCTCCCCCCCCCCCATCCCAGCCTTCCCCTTAGGAAATACCATCAAATATAACTCCTCCAATTATCACTGAGGAATAGGTCCTCAGTGCTCTCTCTGAGGCCAAGTACATTGAATTGATGGGCCTGAATAATATACCAAGCTGCTTTCTAAATTGCATAAAACACAACATATCAACCCCTTTGGAATCATTATCTAATCATAGCCTCCAACCCGGCTTCATTCCTCATGAATAGAGAATGGTAACTGTCATCCCTCTGCACAAAGGTCAGCCATCTATGGACCCTAGAAATTACAGACATATGAGTCTCACTAGCCTTGTATGCAAAACCAAGGAAAGAATTATCATGGCAATTGTCAATAATGACACAGGAATCCTCAGGCTTTCCAGGATGGCTGAACACTGATCAACAGCTTAAGTTCAGCTCTCCCAAAATGAAAAAACAAACTTGGAGTACCTGAAAGAAATCAACTAGAAAAGGTGAAGAGAAAACACTGACTGGGAACAATCCTGCAGCTGTGCAACAAAAAGCAGTTCATGCTCCAGCTTCGGTACAAACATAGCCATCCTTAGGCATAGGGCAAATAGGACAGCTAGGACTCCACTGTAGTAGGGGCACTTTCCAGTATTTATTTGTTTATTTTTTGTTTTAAAGAAATGGTTTCCTAAAAATATGTTGGATGAATTTAGGAAACAAATGAAGAATAGGACAAACTGTGAGAAAAAGGAAGAAAAAGGTAACCTGGATGATGTAAAAAGACCAGGATGGGGGCACTGAGTGGTGTGGGGGGAGGGCTGTGGAGCTCTTTTACCTAGGGCACCACTTGACCAAAGGCCAGGCTTGGGTACAAAAGATGCCTTCCAGTAATTTAGAGGAAAAAAATAGTCAAATGTGCTCAAAGTTCATTAAAATAAATGAAACATTGAAAAAGTATATCAGCTCAAATAAAATGCTTAGAAAATGGAAAAATGGAAGAAGCTTTAAACAGCTATTCAGATGAAGTGATTAAACTGAAAAAAATCAGAGGTCAAAATGAAGAAAAAAATTAGCTGAGTATGAGACTGCTCAAGAAGAGCTGTTTTAAAAAATGGTAGAGTTAGAGGGCAGAGCTTGCAGAGAAAACCTGAGTTTTTCCTTCAAACCAGAGAAACTGGAAGGAATAGACTGTATTAATTTTATGAAAGTACAAATAAGTAACTGGACTGGTATTCCTAAGCAATTTGCTCTAAACATGACCATGAGAAAGCAGCCAAGACCTGTATTAGTAAAGAAACAATCATACCAGCAGAAAAAAAGTTGATCCTGAGAAAACTGTGGCAGAAGGGCAAAGTATTAAAAACTGGAGATAGAAGAGTGTTTGTGGAAAATGATTATTTATGGTATACCAGCCAGAAGAAAAGCAAAATTATCACAGCAATCAGGGAATGATGAAAGGTAAGTGTGATATTAAATTGCTGTAACCAGTTGCCTTCAAAATATTTTTTTCCTGGAGGATCAAAGTCATTTTTTGATGCAGAAAAGGATAAGAGGGGAAAAACAAAAGTCTATACAACAAAATGTAAGCCATCATACTGAAGAGGACTCTGCTTCTCATTCTTCTGATAATAAAGCTCATAGAGAGCAAGACCTAGTCCATGAAACCTTTTGCAATGTTCAAAAAGGTAAATACTTGAGAGACCAAACAAAGCACAGGAACTGACTGAAAGAATCAGAAGAACCTTGACCTTGAACTGGAATCTGGGGTTGGGAGATGGAGATGAATGGGAACAGAATGAGCAACCCTGAAATTTCTGAATACATCCAAAAGTATAAACCATCAATCACATTTGTGAAATACTGCTTTACAAGAAAAAGACTGGACTTTTGTTGACTTTAACTTGTGGTGGGAATGAAAAGCATATATTCCACTTTGTGACTTTAATATTTGCAAGGACAGTAAATGGAAAGAAAAATGTAAATGTAAATAAAAATATTTCTCTTCATAACAGTATTTAAATAAAAAAAATCATGATATACATTTATGTTATATAATAAATAATTTTCAGTTATTGTATTTGATAAAGATACTAAAGTTGTTGTTGTTGGGTCTTTCGGCATTTCCAGGTTAGGGGTCGCCACAGCAGAACTCCGGTCCGCTAATGATTGGCAGTTGATTTTTACATGCCAAGTTGCCAGCCCTGATGCACAACCTTCAACGATGGTATGCCCATTCATGCATGTCTCCACACAGAAGATGCTCTAGCTGAGAATCGAACAGGACAACGTCTTACTGTGAGGTGACAATGCTACTGTAAAGATACTAAAGTAAACAAATGTATTTTTCTTCTTTTTAGTTTTATGAAATGCAGGTATTACAACATAAAAAGTGAAGAAAGAATGGAAAAACAGCTTGTTTAAGTAAATATGATGTAATCTTTGGTTGTTGAGGTGGGAATAGGGTGTAAAAGTGCAAAGATTATAACATATGTAGAGTAGCTATGTTTTCTTTACTTTTGTATAGGTGAATGACTGGATTAAGATAACTGGCTTAATCTAATAATACATGCTTTTGTGTGCAAGCAAGTAAATAAGAGAACACTGAGTATAATGAAAAGTTTTCATTTAGCAAATAAATGTTCAGTGTGAGTTGAGAAGTCTGCAGCTGAGGGGAGCTGTACATTATGTTCATATGTTCCCATGAATACAAGCTGAATACAGGGGTAGGCAATAAAAGTCTAAAGCCTAAAAATTTATATTTTCTGAAATTATATAAGCTGTTTTTTACATATCTGACAGAAATAATAATAAGACAAGAACAGACAGCAATTAATAGAGGTAGGGCCAAAGGCTGTAACATATGCTTTAACATGGATAACTCTAACTTTAGGTTAGGTAATGCCTGTGGGTGCAGCTGCCGATTGTTTTAAGTTACTAGGTTATTGGGGTGTTCTGGGTATGTATTTGTATTTTTGTTTGAGAGTTTTCATTAAAACAAGAAATGCTGTAAATGTGACAGAAGGTCAAAAGGAGATTACATAGGTTCATAGGTTCATAGGTAAGTACTACGCTATCTGCCTGAGGGCATCTATAAGCCTAGCCAAAATGTGTTGTCTTTCGCTGCCCCATTAGATTAGTTCCCTGTGCCTATGTCCAGCAGAGCCATTAGTTCCCTGTGCCTCTGTCCAGCAGAGCCACTGCAGTGATCCCCGGGGTAAATTTTCTGTTTCCCATCCATTCTTCAAGGTTTCTCTTGAAGAGTGTTAGTGAGGGGCTCTGCCTAATGTAGACTGGAATCCTGTTCCAAAGCATGGGGAGTCTCTGGGACAGGAATCTATCCCTTCAGCACGTCCTATTTGTCATTGTGGTGAGGTTTAGATCCCTACAGCGTGTGGCTCTTGGGGATTTGTTTTATTTTAGGTGGAGCATGTCCATCAATTCTGGGTTGGACATGGCCTTGTATGTCAGGCAGAGATCACCTCTGAGTAAGTGGTATGCAACCAAGTACAGCTGAAGTTTCTTCAGTTGGGCTGCATAGGGCATCTGTTTGAGGCCAGTAATCCTCTTGGTGAGGCACTTCTGTGGTCTTTCCAGCTGTTGCAGGTGTCTTGTAAGGTACATCCCAAATTGGGCATTGTACTCTATGATGGGTCTGATGAGTGATGCGTAGAGGGGCACAATAACCTTTTTTGTTCTAGATGCGAACCCTTTTGTGATTAGGTGGGCCACATAGAAGGATTTTCTAACCACCTTAGCAATATGTTTATCAAAGGAGAGATTACTATCTACTTGGGTCCTCACATCCTTTATTACATTTTCTATATTTAGGGGACTACCATGTATGTGGTAGTTCATGGGTGCTTTGTTTTTTCCAAAGGGGATGACTATGCACTTTTTGGCATTTAGCTTGAGGCCATGATTTTGACACCAGGTATCTGTCTCAGTGAGATCCTTCTGGAGGATGTCTGTATCAGCCAGAGAGTCAATTATGGCCCCCAGTTTGCAGTCATCTGTGAACTTGGTCAGCCATAGTCCTCCTGGTTCTTTCCTTCTTGGGATTTTAATCTTTTCTGTACTAGTTTCCTCCTTCTATTGTATAGCTTATTTATATCAGGGGTCCACCAGACTGATTTCCTCTTCTTGGAGGAGTGAGTCTTGGTTTTGCTTAGGATAGCATGATCCATGCATTCTTGCAGGTGCTCATAGAGTGCCTTTGTAAGGGATTCATTAGCGTGGACAGAGTTGTCCTTTAGCATGGGGGCTGTGAACCTTTCCACCTCGGTCTTAAGTAACGTGAAGTTTGCTTTTGAAAAGTTTTTCATGGTGGTTTCCTTGATTGGGGGTGGGGGCAGAATGTGGATATCCAGAGAGATTAGTCTATGGTCTGATCTAACCAGCAAGGGGTTGACCTCCAGTGTAGAACACCTGTCGCCCATATTGGTAATGACCAGGTCCAATATATTGTCACCTCTGGTGGGGGTGTAGACCAGTTGATCCAGGGTATTTGCGTTTATAGATTCTAGGAAGCATTGGGCAAGGGAGTTAGTACTTGGGTAGTTCTCCCAGTTAATGTTTGGGTAATTGAAATCACCCAATATTAGGGCATTTGGTAGGACCTTCATATTTTCCAGTGTCTCCAGAAATGTGGAATGGAGGTCCTGGGTCATGGTAGGTGATCCGTAGCAAGCTACAATCTGAATTGCAGTTTTGCCCATTGTTAGTTGCACATGGATGATCTCTGAGGCATTGTGCTGTGCCACTAACCTGGAGGTATGGGTATCCTTGATGAATATGGATACACCCCCTCCTTTTGTGTTTCGGTCCAGGTTCTGTGGACGAAAAGTATGGTATGAGTTATAGCCTGGTAGTGCTGGGGTGCTGGGGTGCTCTTTGGAGCCTTAAACCAGGTTTCTGTTACTACACAGATATCGATGTTCTCCATACTGAGGAGTGACTTGAGTGCATGCATTTTAAGGTTTAGACTTCTGGCATTGAGTAGCATTACCCTCAGTTTTTGGTTACTTGTGCTATTTACGGTGGTGGGTTTGTCTTTTGAGCCTTGCCTAAAAAATGCACTATGGGGGTGGCAAAAGCCTTGGCCAGTACAAGAAACAACATTAATGGATGTGTGTAACCCAAAAGCAGGAAACAGACATTTCCAAAGCTATCATATAAGTTCATAGGTTATTACAAGGCTAACTGCCCTTGTGAGCCTAGCCAATTATCCCTTGTGAGATTCAAACCCTGCACCTTGTGTTTGTAAGGCAAACACCTTAACCAAATAAGTGGGAATGATAATTTCTTATGAATGGTTTCACAGGTATTGACAAAAAGGTAAGAGTACTGAATTATATGAAGAAATGCATAGTGAAAAAACAATGCTACAGGCGACAATTTTGAAAAGATGTGGTCATGTGAGTCTGATAAAGGAAAGATTTCAGGATAGATATTCTGCAGAATATCAGGGACAAAGGAAAAAGGGAGTACTTATACTAATTGTTAGAGGAGCTCCAACAGTAATAGAAAAAGAACAAAAGATAGTAATGTTAGATTTGTGGTAGTAAGGGGCTAATGGAAAGGGAGAAGAATTACGCTAGCATGTATTCATGTTCTACCTAAAATTGCTGTTCTGGAGCATAAGAACATTTTGGGAAAAATAATCAGATGAAGAAAATTTGGGGAGAAATATTCAGGTTTCAGCAGTGAATATTACTTATAGGTGGGGAATGGATCTTGATTTGCAACAATGAGGATGTATCTGGGTTACCTAGAAGGGAAAATATAACAAAAGTGGATATATTTCTGTAGAAATTTAGAAAAAATATTTGGTATGCAAAACATGAATTCAATAGCAAGAAATAAAAACAAATTTACATATTATTCCCCAAAGTACAATATCTGGGCTAGACTATATATAAATCAAATTTCAGAGGAGCTTGTGCATTTAATTGAAAGCTTCAATGCACTGCAATAACAACAGTTATGGACGGCTTAAACATGCCAACGTTAGAAGTAGATGAGACTCAACAATTAACAGTTAAGACAGGAGGAGGTGAAATAAAAACAGGGACGTATGATCAATCTGCAGGGAAATCACCTGGACCAGATGGTATTCATGTGGAAGTTTGGAAGCTAGGAGGGAAGAAAGTGATAATGATCAGAAAAGGTTTGCTTAACAGTATCTGAAAAGGAGGGGAAGCACCAATATCCTGGAAGAAAGCTGTGGTGGCTATAATACCTAAAGACAGTAAAGGCCTATTTGACCCAGCTTCTTATAGTCCAATTTCAATGTTAAACCATCATTATAAAGTGTTTATATCTATAATAGCTAAAAGGTGTTGCCAACGCTGATAGATATGGATGAATGTGGTTTTGTGGAGGGTAGGCAAACATATGACAACATTCATATAAGAATGATGATTCAGAGGAAAGCATAATATAATAAAATCTGCTGTTGTTGGTGGATCTTGATGCAGAAATAGTATTCAACAGAGTAAACTGGAATTTTATAAGTAGGGTAATGGAAGTATTTGGATTCCCTGATAGAATAATAAGGTTAGTTAGGATGATATATGAGGCATTGGAGGCAAAAATTACATTTGGAGGATTCCTCTCTGATAAGTTGTGTCTGAATAGAGGAACCGTGCAGGCGTGTCCTCTTTCCCCTTAGTTATTTGCCATATATTTAGAGCCATTAGCAAAGAAAATTAAGGACTTAGAAATTCAGGGATATAATTGGTACAGGAATCAAGACAAGAGGGCTTTATCTGCAAACAATATTATTTTGTACCTGATAAAACCAGGAAAGGACATCTCAGTGTTGTGGAACATTCTGAGACTGTTTTGAGCTTTTTTTTTTCTGGATATAAAATGAATGAAGACAACATAAAGTCTATAACTACAAACTATGTACTACATATGAATTAGTTCAGCAATACTCATATTTATGAAGACACAATATAATTAGGTATTTAGGAGTATGTGTTAAAAAAAATTCTGCTATGGCAGCTCAGGATATGTGGGAAGAGACTAAACAAAACATAATACAAAAACTGAGAAACTGGAAGCTCGTGTTTATGGATGTGGATAACAATATACAAGCAGTAAAAATGTTTTTAGTCCCTTGAGTTTTATATGCAGATCAGACATATTTTTATCAACCAGAGGAGTAGCTGTGGACAGTAATTAATAAAGATGATATGTTCCTGGAATTCGACAACAGTTGACTGAAAACCACCACAGAAGATGTAAATCAGACCAGGAACAGGATTCTTGCACCAAACGATACTCTTTTATTGTAAAACCACAATAAATTGTTCAAAAGATGTTGAGCGCTTTCATCAATATACATATGACTTCCTCAGAACACAATATAGGAAGAAACAGTTCCCTTATAAATACAAAAAAACGCCCTTTTTCTCAAATTATTCAATTAAAAGCTAACAGTGAATGACAATTAGTAATTAAATGCCTTCTATCTCAATGCAGCACCCTACACTGACTAAAATTCCTGTTACATCCCTCATGCTTATATTCAATATTGAATACTGAATACAATAATGAACAACAATAATTAAAAATGAGTAGTAACTTACTAAATTCAACTACTGAAAAAACTATAATAAAAATTTGTAATTACTAGTAATAAAAAAACACAAACTATGTCCTATTGTTTTGTATAAAATGACTGCTTGTTACATTATATAGAAACATATACTGTGTGTATATATATGTCTCCTAAACCCCATCGAGGGAATAATATTGAATAAAATAAATACAATACACTTATTACAAGTAAATATAGTGAGAATATACAACTATGTATGAACTGCTATCTAGTAATGAGCTCATCCAGGAATGACAAAATAAAAATTATAATAATAAAAATGAGTGCACTGGTGATATCAAATTATGTTCTAACTAATGGTTTAGTAGGGATCATTTCATTAAGTCCTGGTGATATACCTGCATTTAGTCTTATCTGCCACTTAATCTCCTTTTCACTCACTATAGCCCTAATATTTCCCCCTCTGGGGTTGTATGGTATCACTTCTAAAATAGCAAATTTAAAGTTATTACAATTTGGGCTATTGATAAGATGCCGAGATAGGGCATTGTTCACATCTTTTTTTCTAATGCAATACGTATGATCGTATATCCTATTCTTCAGACAATGATCCGTTTTCCCAACATAATAATTGTAGCATGTGTCACATATAGCCAAATATATTAAATGTTGTGACAAACAATTACCAGGACTAAACCATACAACCCCAGAGGGGGAAATATTAGGGCTATAGTGAGTGAAAAGGAGATTAAGTGGCAGATAAGACTAAATGCAGGTATATCACCAGGACTTAATGAAATGATCCCTACTAAACCATTAGTTAGAACATAATTTGATATCACCAGTGCACTCATTTTTTATTATTATAATTTTTTATTTTGTCATTCCTGGATGAGCTCATTACTAGATAGCAGTTCATACATAGTTGTATATTCTCACTATATTTACTTGTAATAAGTGTATTGTATTTATTTTATTCAATATTATTCCCTCGATGGGGTTTAGGAGACATATATATACACACAGTATATGTTTCTATATAATGTAACAAGCAGTCATTTTATACAAAACAATAGGACATAGTTTGTGTTTTTTTATTACTAGTAATTACAAATTTTTATTATAGTTTTTTCAGTAGTTGAATTTAGTAAGTTACTACTCATTTTTAATTATTGTTGTTCATTATTGTATTCAGTATTCAATATTGAATATAAGCATGAGGGATGTAACAGGAATTTTAGTCAGTGTAGGGTGCTGCATTGAGATAGAAGGCATTTAATTACTAATTGTCATTCACTGTTAGCTTTTAATTGAATAATTAGAGAAAAAGGGCGTTTTTTTGTATTTATAAGGGAACTGTTTCTTCCTATATTGTGTTCTGTGGAAGTCATATGTATATTGATGAAAGCGCTCAACATCTTTTGAACAATTTATTGTGGTTTTACAATAAAAGAGTATCGTTTGGTGCAGGAATCCTGTTCCTGGTCTGATTTACATCTTTTGTGGTGGTTTTCAGTAATTAATAAAGATTTGAAGGATTTTATCTGGGAGAGGAAGACGGCAACGGTCAAGTGGGATATGTTGAGCCACAAGGTGGTTTAGGTTTACTTGATTTGAATGGAGATTTTAGAGCTATACATTTATGGCTCATATACATAACACAAGTAGAAAGCTATAATTCAAAAATGGAAATCAGTGGAAAGGGATGATGATGATGAAAGGGGAGGATTCAAAAAATAAGGAGAGCATGGTATTTTGGATGCAGATCCTTAAGGAAAATATCAGCCTTACAGAATATTATATTTATAAGATATCAGAAAGTATTCTAAGAACTAAGCCAACACAAGAATGGAAAAAAGAGATTCTGCCGATAGGGATGATTGCAGTTAGGAGGTACCAAGAATAGGTAAGACGGGGGTGGAATTTATTGCAGAAAACTGGCACCAAGGTATCAGGAACTAAGGTACTAGGAACAAATAACTAGAGAGGGAAAGGTAATAGAACGGGAAGAGGCCAAGAATACATTTAGACTACAGGCTAGGGGTGGTCTTCCCTATCAGGGATTGGCATTAGAGAAATGACAAAGAGAAAGGGGTTAGGGGAATCTTAAATAAATGACCTGCTCTGGCAGAAATTTTTTAGTTGAATATAGAAAAGTAGCTGTTGTTAAAAATAATTATTTGTATGGCATATAAAATATTGCACAATAACTATATGAATCAATCAAAGGAAGCTAGAAAAGGTTGGGCAAAAATACTGGATAAGCAATTCGCAAGGGAACAATAGTAGGACATATATATATGGCTACCAAGTATCCAACAAAGTGTAGAAGATTTAGGAGTTTTGCTTGGAAGTTTGCACAGGCATTTTTATGCCCCAAGCAGACTCCAAAAAGGTTTTCCTCAGGTAGATGGCAAATACTGGATGTGTGATGGGGAAGAAAGAGGTAACTGTGAACATACGTTTTGAGAGTGTAATAAGTTGGCAGAGTTTAAAAAATTCCTACTGAGTATTCTGTCAGACATATTGGGTGAGCAAATGTGCTTAACTAAGGACGTTTTTTGTTTGAGTTGGGATACAGGATCTTAATTGCGTAGATATAGTAAGGCCTTCTTAAGTTTAATTCTGAAGGCTGCCAAAAAGACAATTACTAGAAAATGGAAATCAAAGTCTAAACCAACTGTATTTGAAGCAGTGAATACTGTAACACAGATAAAAGAAATGGAAGTAGGATCTTTAGAACAGAGTAGGAAAAATACATAAAAAATAAAAATTATGGGAACACATGCAGAATACTAAAACAACAAACTTCTTTCTAATAAATTATTACTATGGATATTATTATTAGTGATTTTTTTCCAGCTATTACTATGGATATTATGCATGTAGAATAATATTTGGGATTAATAGTGAGGTTTAAGGGAAGGCAGGAACTGATGAATTTATGTAATGCTGGATTCGTGATAATTATATAAAAGAATGTATGTGATGTATAATGTTTGTAACTGTGAACATGTTAACATGGTTTGTTTTCTTTTATATAAATGTATATTTGTCTTTTTTTAAGTGATAATTCAATGAATGTGCTAAAAATATAATGACATAGAAAACCTCCAGACACTGCACTCAACCCAGTTTTGTTTTGTCAAGGGCAGGTCATGTCTAGTCAATTTGGTAGACTTCCTTGTGAAGGCCATTGAAGCAATGGATGAGGGTAAAATGGGTCACACTGCCTTCCTTGACCTAGCCAAGGTATTTGACACAATACCTCACTCAGGCATTGTTAACAATCTCAAGAGGTTAGGCATAAACCCCTATGTCATCCTGTTACTTGCCAGCTGGCTCAGAGACAGGACCCAGGAGGTTAGAACTGGAAAGTCTACCTCTACAAAGAGCCAGTCACCAGCAGAGTCTCTCAGAGATTGGTTCTTGCCAAGCTCCTTTTTGGCATCTACTTCCCTGAAGTCAAGGGCAATGTCAAGTGTCTCTGGCTGAACAAACCTGCAAACAATTTCAAATTAGGAGCAGTCATAGAATCCCCCACCAACACTAATGTTTTCCAAGAAGGGCTGACACAGACAAATAACTGTGAGAGTGCCACTGACTACAACTATATGCAAAGAATTGCATAATAGTATCCTTTAGGAAGTAGGCCACTCATTGTAGCTACTATATTAACAATACAGCCCTAAGAGTCCACCAAGTAGTTAGGGACTTGGGAACACATATAGAGAGTAATCTAGCCTTTGACCATCACTTGTCTATGGTAATGAGGAAATCATTCTATGTTGTGCAAATAAGAAACAAATGTATGGCATCAAGGTCCAAGAAGGTCATTGTTCCATTGTATTCAGTCCTTATTAGAACTGTCATTCATTACACTGCACCCTCTGGTATATACCTAACCAGAACCATCCCACAAGTGGAATGTCCACACAGACTACTCACTAAAAGAATACAGGACACAAATAACATGTCCTATGCAGACTGCTTCAAAGTCCTATCCCTATATTTTGTCTCCAACAGGCTGTTGAAGAGATCTATGCCTGGCATACAAGGTATCTTCAGAACACACTCTGATGGACTGCTTCATGTCTGCAAAACACACCACACGAGAATTACCCATTCTAAAGATTTAAACCTTGACTGGTTCTGGATTTGAAAGCTCTGAGTGTGCATAATAGATTTCTACAACAGGTGTGATGAAGGGTATAGGGTGCCAGGATCCGCCACATAACACAAGCACTTAGGTCACTCCAGAACAAGTACAAATATGACTCTATCATTGTCCATGTTGGTGTGAATGACCTGGGCTGTACCTCCCTGGACTACATGAAAAGAGACATGGAAGAGCTCTCCGATCATGTAGCCCAGGTCGGTATGACCCTGAGTAGCATCCTGCCCTCACAAAGAATGATACCATGGTATAAAGAAAAAATTATCAGTTTCAACAATTGGCTAAGTTTCTGGTATCATTCAAAAGGGATCCAGTGTCTGTCCGCCTTGGATGACATGCTCGACAAGCCACGCTGCTTCGCTAGAGACGGCTTGCACCTGTCACCCTTAGGCTTTTGAATACTGGCCAAGGCTCTTGCCACCCCCATAGTGCCTTTTTAGGCAAGGCTCAAAAGTTAAACCCACCACCGTAAATAGCACAAGTAACAAAAAACTGAGGGTAATGCTACTCAATGCCAGAAGTCTAAACCTCAAAATGCACACACTCGAGGCACTCCTCAGTATGTTGAAAATCGATATATGTGCAGTAACAGAAACCTGGTTTAAGGCTCCAGAGAGCACCCCAGCACTACCAGGCTATAATTCATACCATACATTTCGGCCACAGAATCCGGACCAAAATACAAAAGGTGGGGGCGTATTCATATTCATCAAGGATACCCACACCTCCAGGTTAGAGGCACAGCACGATGCTTCAGAGATCATCCACGTGCAACTATCAATGGGCAAAACTGCAATTCAAATTGTAGCTTGCTACAGATCACCCACCATGTCCCAGGACCTCCATTCCACACTGGGAAACATAAAGGTCCTACCAAACACCCTAATATTGGGTGATTTAAATTACCCAAACATTAACTGGGAGAACTACTCAAGTAGTAACTCCCTTGTCAAATATTTCCTAGAATTTATAAACTCAAACGCCCTGGATCAACTGGTCAACACTCCCACCAGAGGTGACAACATATTGGACCTGGTCATCACCAGCATGGGCGACCGGTGTTCCACACTGGAGGTCAACCCCTCACTGGTTAGATTTGACCATAAACAAATCACTTTGTATATCCACATTCTGCCTCCACCCCCGGACAAGGAAACCACTGTGAAAAACTTTTCAAAAGCAAACTTCACGTTACTTAAGACTGAGGTGGAAAGTTTCAAAGCCCCTATGCTAAAGGATAACACTGTCCAAGCTGCAAAATCCTTTACTAATGCATTCTATGGGCACCTACAAGAATGCATGGATCGTGCTATCCCAAGCAAAACCAAGACTCACTCCTCCAAGAAAAGGGAACCAGTCTGGTGGACCCCTGCCATAAACAAGCTATACAATAGAAGGAGAAAACTAGTACAGAAAAGAGTAAAATTTCAAGAAGGGAAGACATCCCTGATCAGTATCAGCAAGAAAGTACGATCCCTCATAAAATCATCCAAGGGGAGCTCCGAAAGAAAAATTGTCAAGGACTCCTAAGATAACCACAAGGTATTCTATAGCTATGTCAAGAATCAAAGTGGCAATGCTCAGATCTGCTTGGAGTTAGTGCAGAATGACACAAAATACACTGAACCAACCAATATTGCCAAAATCCTGGCAGACAGGTTCAGTGCAAACTTCACCCCCCTCTCAGCCCCAAGAGGGCCCATAACCATACCAGAAGAATGTAGACCCCCTGAAATCACAGATACTCAGGTTAAAACAGCCCTCTCCAAAGCCAAAAAAACAGCATCAGTGGGACTGGACGGTGTCCCAGGCTGCAATCTACAACAGCTCAAAGACAAACTAACCCCTCACCTAAACACACTGTTCAAACGCAGCCTCTCCACAGGCTACGAACCCATAGAGTGGTGCACAGCAATGGTTATTTTGCTCCACAAAGGTGGAGCCACAACAGACCCCTGGAACTATCATCCTATAATCCTGACTAGCTTGGTCAGCAAGGCTATGGAGTGCATCATCATGGAACTCATTAACAGAGACATTGGGAACCTCCAAACACTGGACTCTACCCAGTTCGGCTTTGTTAAGGGCAGATCATGCATCCTAAACCTGGTGGACTTCTTTGAGACAGTCACCAAGGCTACAGACGAGGGAAAGGTGGTACACACAGTCTATCTAGACCTCGCAAAGGCCTTCAACACCATTCCTCATTCTGGTATTATAGACAAGCTCACCAGCCTGAACATAAACCCCTATGTTGCAAGATGGGTTGCTAACTGGCTCATGGACAGAACCCACATGGTGAGAGTTGGGGAAGCTAGGTCTGACTCTAAACCGGTTACAAGTAGCATTCCCCAGGGCTCAGTCCTAGGACCCCTCCTGTTCGGCATATACTTCTCAGAGGTATAGGCAAGCACAGGACTATGGCTGACCAAGTATGCAGACGACTGCAAACTAGGGGCTATAATTGACTCCCCGGCTGACACAGACATCCTCCAAAAGGGTCTCACTGAGACGGATACCTGCTGTCAAAATCATGGCCTCATGCTAAATGCCAAAAAGTGCATAGTCATCCCCTTTGGAAAAAAACAAAGTACCCACAAACTATCACATAGATGGTAGTCCCCTAAATACAGAAAACGTAATAAGGGATCTGGGGACACAAGTAAACAGTAATCTCTCCTTTGATAATCACATTGTCAAAGTGGTTAGAAAATCCTTCTATGTGACCCACCTAATCACAAGAGGGTTTGCATCCAGATCAAAAGAGGTCATTGTGCCCCTCTACTCATCGCTCATCAGACCCATCATAGAGTACAAGGCCCTATTTGGGATGTACCTTACAAGACACCTGCAACAGCTGGAAAGACCACAGAAGTACCTCACCAAGAGGATCACTGGCCTCAAACAGATGCCCTATGCAGCTCAACTGAAGAAACTCCAGCTGTACTCGGTTGCATACCACCTACTCAGAGGTGATCTCTGCCTGACATACAAGGCCATGTCCAACTCAGAATTGATGGATATGCTCCACCTAAAAAAATCCTTATCCCCTCGAGCCACATGCTCTAGGGATCTAAACCTCACCACAACAATAAATAGGACGTGCTGGAGGGATAGATTCCTGTCCCTAAGACTTCCCATGCTTTGGAACAAGATTCCAAGCTACATTAGGCAGAGCTCCTCGCTCAAGAGAAACCTTGATGAGTGAATGGGAAACAGAAAGTTTACCTTGGGATCACTGCAGTGGCTCTGCTGGACAGAGGCACAGGGAAATAATCTAAGGGGGTGGCAAAAGCCAACACATTCTGGCTAGGCTTATAAATGCCTTCGGGCAGATAGCCTAGTACCTACCTATGAACCTATGAACCTATGCAATATAAAAGGCATGAGACATTATGGCTGACTGCTCCATAACTAGGAAGGGTTCATAGAGGTCAAACAGTTTTTGTTGCTTGTTGGCCAGGGGGAGTAGTCATACCTGGGGTGGCTTAGATGTGTGAGATGGTCTGGAACCAACATATGCTCATAGCAGAAGGACCAACTTAATAATGTCCATTACAGTAGACCATAGCACACACCACTGCACATTCAAAGTGAAGAAATCATCAAAGCCCACCTGCTTATTAGTCTTTCTAGTCACCTCTTGCCTGTAAATGCTGACCTTATATGTCTGTCACAGAATGCTGTTGCAGTATATTCTTATGTATCAGTATGTAAGCCACAGGGAGTTATAGAGGCATGTGTGTGTGTGTGTGTGTGTGGGGGGGGGTGAGGGGCTGACAGTGCTATCATACAAGTTCCTCTTTTCACATTTTCCACAGATGGCGGGTCTACAAACCTCTCAGCTGTCCTGGTTTGGAGGAATGTCCCTATCTTCAGGCCTGATTTTCCCTGCACATTATGCACCTACTTTGGAGGTATACCCATATTATCAGGCTTGATTTGCCCCCTTCACACAATTTTCTGAATCCCCCTTGCCATACGTGATTTTTTAAATTTGTCAAATACACAGACAAGCATGCTACATGGCAAACATACTAGTGGCATCAATAATTTAAATAAGGTTATGTACATCTTTTTCTGAAGCAAAAGGTAATGAGCTTGTGTTATAGAATTTTGCAATACAGTTAAATTCTACAGTCTGTTTGATAACGTGTTTATATTCTCCATGCTTTATCATTCCCTTTTTTAAACATATATTTCTGAGTATGTGCTATTTGGTTTTCAAATTATATTCTAAATAATTGTCTGTTTTTTTGTTTGTTTTTGGGGGGTTGGATATATCTTTCTTTCTATTTTTGATGTCTGCAGTTTGAGAGGTATGATGTTTTAGTGTAAGAAGACAACACAGGGCTGATGTCAGCTGGGCACTTGTGGCTGACAATAATGGCAACATGCATATGGCATGGTCCGCTGGTCTCCAGCACTACAGGGGCAGGGAAGCACCCACATCTATCATCACAAAACCATTTATAGAGATAAAGGCTGCATGGACAACTTCACCAGTGCATGACAGACATCATGTACATGTCCAAAGCCCACACAGCATCTGACATGAGCACTAAGGTGTACACACCAGCCATAGGGGATATATGAGGGAATACAGTATTTTCATGACTCCAGTGACTGTCCTTGATATGACAACAAACACAAATAAATAAACATATAATTAAATAAATACATTATTCGGTAAAAAAATAATAATATCTAAATAATTAAAACTTTCCTATATCCAAATATGTCTCTAGCTTGTCAAATGATATGTAAATTGTCAAATTATAAAAACCACCAATAGATTATAGTCCTTAAATATTAATGAATATTTATAAAAACTGATTACTATGAATCAGATGTAATACAATTCTGACATCTAGTGGAAGGTAAAAGTAAAAACAACATGTGAAATGTTAAAAATATACATTTAGTCAGGGAGAAAATAATGCCCCCTAATTTCACCATCCTCATCTGTTCCTTCTTACTGAGTTGGTTTTACCAACCTAATCTATTGTAAGTATTAGTCACTATCTTATCTATTCCCATAAACATAAATTGCGGCTGTGAATGACGTAGCTTATATTTATAAGAGTGCATTAATATTACTACAGCACCAGAAGCTACTCAAATGTTTTGATATTCTACTGTTCAAAATCCTGGATGTCTTGCCAAATATATTATCTGTTCACTCCTGCATGTAACCAAGTTATGCATGTCAAACATTTCTGAAGCAGTAGTTGAAAAAAACTGTATTTTTAAATAATCGGTTAGCATTTAATGATGAAAACATCTTCTTTTAAAAAAATCTATTTGCAAAATAACATTTTACCATTGGAATACTGCTTACCAATTTTCTGCACAGTACCACTCTTCTAACAACTTTTGACAGTAAAAATGGTAGGATTACTTGGATTATCCAGAAACACTGGCATAGATTCATAGCTTCATAGGTTCATAGATATTCCAAGGCCACAACAATACAGCATTACAGTATTACAGAATTTAAAATATTTTAAATCAACTGTTTCTCTCCACTAGAAAAGTACCTTACTGCACCGTGGTGGTTTCACTTTCAAAAAACTGTAATACCACCCTGCAAAAACTTTTTGCAGTCTCCAATTCATTGATGTCATCAAGGCCAATGAATACAGGTAGTTTTCTGGCCAGTTCCATCCCAAAACTGACATCACCACAGCTGTCCTAAAAACCCACCCATGCTATGATGTCATAGCTCCATGGTCCTTCCCCTACCCATACAGAAAGTAAAGGCTAGAACAAGGAAACAGTATGAGCCAAGTCTCCTGCTGTGAGCTGTCCATCACAGCAGGTAACACCTCAAATTACCCTTAGTACTTTGACAGCTAGGTAAGTTAGGTGTCAAGGGGGATGGGAGATGAGTCAAAATAGTACAATTCAGGCTACACAAAAGACTGAAATTTAGCAATTCTAAAAAGAAGCAGCAGTAAAAAGCACTTTGAAAGTCTGATCTGTGGCATTTGTACTGTTTGTGTTTTAAGTAGTCATCGAACAGCATGAAATGTTACCTAAAACTGACTGAAGGACAGCAATGTATGCATGTAAAATCAATGCACTGACAGGAGCTTTAGGAAGAAAGGGGCCTGTGTGATGTAATTTTTTTACAGATAAGCACTGCATTGTTGAATACCTAGAGGCAGATTAAACAATCAGGATAACTTCAAGATGCTAGACCCCATGTGGTCAGACTCAGCAATTACATATACAAATATTTAAAAACCTTTAAAATGTCCCAGAGTGGTGTTAAAATGTAGGAAACACCAAAACATGATGAAATAAATATGTTTTTGAGTCTGTGGGTACAGTTCTCCTATAATTAGAATCTTAATTAGATATTTTTTACAACTGAAATAAAATTGCATAACAAGTTTCTGTTATGTATTTACCAGTGATTGAAATATAGGAATCTAACAGTGTATTAACTTACCATCTTACAGTAGCAGCAACCCATTCCAGTTTCAGTTCTGAATCACACCTTACCTAGTTACCTGTGTCTTCTGGTTCCTCTTTCCTGTTTAGTATGATTGTAAACATGGCAGACTTTGTTCAAGAAACACTGGATAATGTTGCAACTTTTTTCACTGATTTTAAACTAAATGTTTTAAATGATAATGAAATGTGAATTTCTGGAGCATGCAAGGTCTGCAAGAAAAGGGCGACTTCTAATTTTGTAAGTCACTCAAAGCTGTGTAATCCCGGCAAATACAGCACTTATGAGGCAGAAAGAAACATGAAAAGGAAGAACCCACAGCAGGATCTGGATGGTATTTGTTCTCTGACTAAATATTTTCACCCGTTGTCACAAAGCATTTTACGCGACAGAGTAGATGATGCTGTCATCAAATTTGTCATGCTAGATATGCTTCCTTTCAGTCTGATCAAAAAAGAAGGATTTTTGTTTCCTAATGAGTGTTGTACAACTGTGGTATCATATTCCAACCAGAGCAAAATTTACCATGCAAGTTCACGATCAGTGCAGACAGGTGATAAAAACAATTGAAAAGATGATGAACAATTCTCAGCATTGCTGTGCCCAAGCTGATATTTGGTCCATTCACCATATCCATGGCTGCTTCGGAGTAAACCTGCCATTCATACACAGCCAGAAGGTGGAAACCCAACAGGTGAGCATGAGCAGGTTTACAGGCTCACATACAACAGAAAACATTTCTGTAATTTAACAGTCTGTTATGAAACAATTCACAAGTTGGGTGACATTTGTCAGAATAGTCACAGATAATGCCGCCAACATGGTGAAGGCATTCCTGAAGCCTGTTGATGTGAGATGAAGAGGAGGAAGGTGATACAGATGAAGCAGGAGAAGAGGTGGCACATGTTCCAGTTGATTGGGAATAACTTGAAGAATAGGGTAGTAGTCGAGTACCTGTGTGCTACTCATGCATGGCACACACGTTGCAGATGGTAGTTCACTTCTGGACTTGCTGAAGCCTCTCCAAAGATAAACAATGCCCTGGCCAAATGTGATAGTTTTACATCAGTAAGTCATGCTGAGCTACAGAGTTGTTGGAGACAGAAACATTGATCCAAATTCCATCCTCAAATAGTACACAATGGAACAGTAAACTGTCGAAGATTTCAGCAATTGTTAAGACTGAATCATAGCTTGAAGGAACCCTTCAGGGAGTTTGTGATATTATGCCGTCCAGAATTACTCTTACACTAAATCACTTTGCTGTATTACAAGAAATGGAACAGCTCTTGAGTCCATTTGAAGTGGATACTGTTCGCCTGCAATCTGAAGTTGTTGTGACAAGTAGTCAGATTCTACCAACAATAGTTGGCTTGAAGAAACACATAGCGAAGATTGAACTACAGCACTGTATATTAGTTAAGTCTGGTCTCTTGGAATCATTGAGCAACAGATGTGATTATCTGTTTCACCAGGCACACTGCCTGATTGCCACAGCTGTGGATCCACAATTCAAACTGAGGTGCACAGCAGATCCAAGTGACAGAAATGCAGCATGAAAGGCATTATTGACTGAGATGCAAGTACTAAGTCAATCATAAAAATTTCAACAAAATGCAAATTAGAGGTCATGCTGCTAAATGCCAGAAGTCTAAACATGAAATTGTACTCATTGCAATCATTCTTAACCCTGGAAAATGCTGACATCTGCACAGTAACAGAAACCTGGTTTAAAGCTGTGGACAGCACCCCAGCCTTACCTGGTTACTCATCCTATCATACATTCAGACCCCAAACTGTGGGCAGTAAAGCCAAAGGAGGTGGAGTTTCAATATATATCAAAGACATACACACCTCCAGGCTAGTCAAACAGTATGACGCACAGGAGACACTCCAGGTGCAGTTAACAATTGGCAAGACCCCTATACAAATCACAGCTAGCTACTGGCCCCCAAACCTGACTCAAGATACCCAATCCACCTATCTGGACCTCTTTGGACATATCAAGATTCAGCCCTTTACCCTGATCCTGGGTGACTTTAACTACCCAAACATGAACTGGAAGAACTACTCATGCTGGAATACAAATGTCCAGAGATGCCTCGATTTTGTCAATGCAAATGCTTTGGAAAAGCTAGTCGATACCCCCACAAGAGGTGATAATATCTTGGACTTGGTATTAACCAACATGAGTAACCACTGCAGCACCCCTACAGTATCATCCCCCTGGTAAGATCTGACCATAAAGCTGTCACTTTGGAAGTCACCATCTTCCCTGACCCCTCCTCTAGCTAGGGTCAAACAAAAAACTTCTCCAAAGCTGATTACAGCCTCCTGAGGGATGGTATAAACAGCTTCACAGCCCCCTCTCCCTCTCTGGGAAATGGCACCAGTATCCAAAACTATACCAAAGCACTATACAAGCATTTATATAGATGCATGGAATCAGGAATACCCGACAGGACTAAATCATCCTCTGCAGGGAAGAGTAAATCTGTCTGATGGACATCTGCAATAAATAAACTCTATAACAAAAGGAAAAAATTGCTGTCCAGGACCAAGAAGGAGCAGGTGCCCAATTGGAAGTAATGTCTCCTTAGCCTGAACAAGCAAATAAGAGCATTAGTGAAATTGTCCAAAGCAAACTTCGAGTCTAGATTGGCCACACCTACTAGAGACAATCATAAGGCCTTCTTCACATATGTCTGTAGTCTCAAAGGAAGCACCCAGATCTGTTCAGAACTGGTGGTCAAGGACACCACATATACAAATGCCATAAATATAGTAAACTTGCTGGCTGACAGATTCAGTGAAAACTTCACGTCTCTGTCCCCCCATCAGTAAATCAGGACATTCCCATTACCTGCCCCATTCACTTTATATCTAGGGAACAGGTCATCACTACTCTCTCAAAGGCAAAAAAATACAGCCTCCATGGGACCCGATAACAGCTCAGGCTGCATCCTACATGAACTCAGGCAGGAAATTGCAGTACAATTAGGTACCCTATTCATCCAAAGCCTGAGTACCAGCTTTGTTCCAGCTGAGTGGAGGACAGCCACTGTCATCCCTTTGCACAAAGGTGGAGCATCCACAGATCCATGAAATTATAGACCCATCAGCCTAACTAGCCTGATCTGCAAGGCCATGGAGTGGATTATCATGGACCTCACTAACAAGGACATTGGCAAACTCTAAAGACTTGATCCCATACAGTTTGGATTTGTCAAGGAGAGGTCATGTCTGTTAAATATGGTCGACTTCTTTGAGACAGTCACCAAAGCCATGGATGAGGGGAAGACAGTGCACATCACCTACCTTGACCTGGCCAAATTCTTCAACACTATTCCCCACTCAGGCATAATAGATAAACTCTCTCAACTAGGCATCAATCCATATGTTACCAGATGGTTATCTAACTGGCTGACTGACAGAACTCACCTAGTCAAAATAGGGGACACCACCTCAAGCAATAGACCCATAACAAGCAGAGTACCCCAGGGTTCAGTCTTGGAGCCTCTGTTATTTGGGATATACTTTTCTGAGGTACCGGCCAAAACCAGTAGGCTATGGCTGACTAGGTTTGCAGATGACTTCAAACTGGGTGCTGTCATCAGTTCCCCTAGTGATGTGGACATCTTCCAAGAAGGTCTCACACAAACAAATGACTGGTGCCAGAAACATGGCCTCAAGCTGAATATCAAAAAAATGCATCATCATCCCCTTTGGGGAGAGTGATGTCCCCACAAATTATCACATTAATAACAATGTCCTAAGAACACAATCAGTGTGAGAGATTTGGGCACCCAGGTTGATCACAACCTGACTTTAGACCACCATGTTGCTTCCGTTGTACAGAAAACTTTCTACATGGCCCACCTCATAAGTAAGGGTATCTCATCCAAGGAGATCATAACATCCCTGTACTCTTCCCTTATAAGGCCCAGTATTGAGTACAATGATCTGTTCGGCATTTACCTCACAAAGCACATGCAACAGCTGGAGAGAACACAGAGGTTCCTCACCAGGAGAATCCAGGGCCTCAAAAATCTACCTTACGCAGATAGGCTAGAAGCCCTATCCACCTACTCAGTTTCATACAGACTCCTCAGAGGTGACCTCTGTCTGGCATACAAGGCAATCTCAGACCCTGCCATGATGGGATTGCTGCATATCCGCAAGTCAAGCTCCACTCAAGTAACCCACACGTGCAGCCACAACCTGGTCTGTGGCATCAATAGGACTTGTTGGTGGGACAGATTTGTGCCCCGGAGACTCCCCCATTTGTGGAATAGACTCCCTCTCCACATCAAGCAGAGTACCTTTTTACCCCTTTTTAAGCATAACCTGGATAACTGGATGGGAAACAGAAAATACATCCCTGGGATTCTACCCATGTCACTACTGGACAGAGGCATCGGGCGCTGACTTGTCTAAGCATGGGCTAAACTCTTGGCTAGGCTTATAAGGATCTCAGGGCCAATAGCCTAGTAACTTCCTATGATCCTGTGATCCTATGATCATATAAACATCGACTACCTGCAGAAGAAGTTGCCTGTTCACCAGTACCACAGCAACAACCATCAGCTACACAGCCAAACATTCTGTTTTCTTACATGATGGAAAACAACAGCACACCAACAAACAGAGCTGAATCAGAATTTGGATTGTATTTGTCATCACCATATAGCAGCTTGGAGCCGCTAGTCTACTGGAGTGACATTGCATGCCAAGAATCATTTCCATCCTTATACAAGTTACATCTTAAGCACCACTGTGTACCTGCTACATCAGCAAACGTTGAAAGGGTTTTCAGTGCTCCTGGCTACATTGCTTCAACTAGCAAAGTAGACTTAGTGAGACCAATTGATGAACATTACTATTTCATGATTTTACTGTTTTATGGTTTTAAATATGTTTTACTGTGCAGTTGATTATTTAGCTAAACGTGCTTAGAGATACTGTGTAACTTTTATGATTTGACATTGACTACATTGTTTTCAAGTTGAACAGTTGGATTGGCAAGTTGCAAGTTAAGACAGTCGGCAGTACATTGCTAATTAAAAGTCTAATTAGCCTAATTATTTTCAACATTTGCTAATTCTAATTACTTAGGTATGTCAGACAGCTATATTTCATACTAATTAATTAGCAAAAATGAGCTGCTAATTCTAATTCTAATTAATTAGCAAATAAGCTAATTAAATATAACACTGGTACTTTGTGTTTTTACAGCAGTTTTCAGGCCCAGTAGATGGGTAACAGTGCTCTATTAGTGGGGGGTTCACCATGTGGAACTCCTTCAGCATTGCAGCTGGTAATTGAACCCTGGTCATTTAGGCTGTAGATGGGGTTTTATTCTACTTCTCAGTAATATAAAGTGTCTTAATCTTGGAGAGTTGAGAATCTTTGAGCTCAACTTACAACAACCTAAATGACTCCATGAGTACTCCTTTGAGGGGCTCAGTTACTCACTAGATCAATTGTTAATGGCAGAAGATTGAAAAGCAAATGCTCTGCTTTAGCTACTTTACTGTTGCCTAGAAAATAATATAAAGTAAAGCAAATAAAGGAATAAAATCATACAAAACTGAAGCCTGCCCTTCCCATAGATTTGAAAGAGAGGGAGTATAGTATAAAATAGGAATATAAAAAGCACAAAAAAACTGCAGACTGCAGCTAAAGTAATTGGTAACATAGCTGAATCAAAGTGCTACGTTATTCATGCGGCAATAGAAAGCTGTACAGGAGTTGTCTCAGACTTCTGTAAAAGCCAAACGTGGAAAGTTCAGGGAAGATAAGTAGCTAGAATTTTAGAAGAAGTGCTGTCACAAGAAAATATAGACTAATTACCATGTTTAGCAAGAATTGGATATATATATATATATAGAGAGAGAAAGAATGGGTGGGGGTGGCTGAAAGATAATCCTCAATTGTGTATCCATGAAAAGTCACAAAGCAGCAATGACTGCCCATATTGGAAAACCAGACCTGTAACATTAATAGTTTTAATAAATGCTTCAGATTGAGGATATCAGTGCCGACTGTATAGACAGTCTGCAGGATTCACAAAGCCTCCGTGTAAGAGTTAGCAAGTCTTACACAGTGGCTGCAGTTAAACGGGTGATGTCAGCATGCCATGCATATTCATGAGGGCATGCTGAATCACACCCTAGGCTAACACGGTCCATGTAGCAATGGTGGGGGCGTGTCCGCATGGCGAGACATGCAAAGGGACATGCCCCCAGAAGAATCACAGTCCCAAAAGGAAACTCCCACGAGCGAGTCCGCGGAAATGTCAAGAAACACAACAGCACACATGTCCCTACAGACTAGTAACCCAACTGAAATGTAAAACGTAAAAATGAACAGTTTAATTTTTTATTTGTATTTCAAAAATGTTTGCCCATAATTGCGCTCATTTGCGCAGGTGTGCCCTTCACTCAGCCACAGTTAGCAGTCATTGAAAAAGCATATAAGCTCCAAATATGCAAAATAAGCCAAGTAGCAATAGCGTAGTGGTAGAGACGTCGGCCAAAGAGGAGGCAGTCAAGGTTCGAGCCCCAACAACATCATTTTTTATTTTTAGTGAAATAAGCATGAAACAATCCCCTGACATATATGTATATATAGATATATATATATATATATATATATATATATATATATATATATATATATATAATTATAATTTAAGTAAAATGCAATGAAATTGGCCATGTTTTTATGAAGAAATCTGACACAATAAAAAAATAAAATATTTTATAAGTGCCCATAGCTGAGCAGCGCTCTAACAAGCTGAGTATGTTTGCCCGCAGGTGACCAGTGGTTTAACAGGTGTAATATGAGTGTATGAGTGCCTGGAGTTGAGCAGTGCTTTAACACACTGAAACCGTGTGCCCGTAGTTGCGCAACACCTCTCACAGCGTAATATGCGTGCTCATAGCCAAATAATGCATTAACCAGCGTAACCCGTTTGCGCAGAGCTGCACAGCGTGCCAACCGGCTTACTGGAGGGCAACGTTGAGCAACCTATCAAAGCCGCCTTTAAACAGACACACCTCCCAGCCTGTCTAGATAGTAGTAAAATAAAACAAAAAGCAATGCCCAGGCTCGAACCCAAGATACTGTGCATCACAGTCAAAGTACTGAACCACTAAGACATGACAGCTGTACTGAAAAAGGCAGTATTAGCATATATATAGGAATGAATGGAAACAGAAGCATGACAAAGCAGGTTTTGTGAAGCTGATACAATTCCAAAATGGCCAATCACAGATAAGTGTGGGAAAAACGGCATATATAAGCTCCATAGGCGGGAATACACAGCATAACTGATTGTGGAACCTATTTGCAGTCAGGATGGCAGGTGTAGGAGAGGGTAGTCACTTTCGAGCACAGAGGTGGGGTGTTGAGGAGTCCAAATACATGGTTTGTCTCATAGTCCATGATCATGAGGCTCAACTCATGCAGGGCCAGGTTCTGTGGGGTGCATATAAGGCAGAGGCGTGGAACCGGTTGGCACATGATCTCACCAGTGCCACAGGCTTACCAAGGACTGGTGAACAGGTCCGTCACCACCATGCAAACCTGAAGAGATGGAAGCAGGACCAACTGAATCGTTGGATCCAGGAGGCTCGGCAAATGCCCAACGCCCCACTACTGAGTAAGTATCCATGTAATTATGTATGTAAGGAATTATCCTAACTGATATTATGGAGATGTATGTTCCAATATTACTTCATTTATATTACAGCTGCAGGTGTGCGTTCTGTGAATCGGCGAGCCTATGGTGATAGGCTGGAGCAGTTGCACCACCAGGCAGGTTAGTAATTATATTTCTGTAATTGTTATACAATATAAGTGAGACAGCTTGTAAAAGAGGTCAGTGTAGTCACATATTAATAAAGTTCAAATAACACTAGAAGAAAGATTCTGCTAGTACTGTAGAATTAGATAAGTGATGCAGCCTGTAATCCAGAAAAAAAAAGTAAACAAGTCTGAAATAGTGATTACCCACCTGAAGTGTGATATCAGATAACCTGCAGCAGCCTGAAAATCAGTGGTAAACAAGCTAAAGATAATAGACATGTGTCAAATGCATCCCCTTAGAAAATCTGCCATATGAAACAAGTGAGTCTGTTGGAAAGGATTGTTGTAATCAGGTATGACATGTTAATAACGCCTAGAATAAAGCACCAACTTGAATTGTAAAAATAAAACAAGTGAGTGTGAGAAAGAGGTATGAATCGACCAAGAAAGCTGTTATAACTTCTGAATAAAGTATACTGCAGTCAGTACATAATGAAATGAATGAGACAGCCACAACCAAAAAGTGAAATGTTTGAAATAAAGTACTGAAGCTGGAATGTGTCTGTCCCACAATTGTATATGTTGCTGTACCCTTGCAATATTGAGATAGTATGGTTGTATGAAATAATGAACATCCACATTTGTCTAGAGCCATATAAATGAAATGTAGCAGGATGCTGTACCTGAGCATAGCCAGATATGAAATGTGTATGAATAAAAATGCAATGTATATTAATGTATCAGTAACAGTCCCATCACCAACATTCCTAAGGTTACATATAGGAAACTGTACTAAGACCTGTAGGGTATATATATCTGCAGCTACTAGAGATGTACAGCATATGTATATGTAGTTGAAGTTGTTAATGAAATATTTCTTCACCCTACCCTATATTCACAAATAATGCCATTCCACAACAAACTGGGTATGTGTATTCACAATCAATTACTATGGACATTTGTCCTGTTGGTTCAAACATATTTGCATGTACGTTGCTGCATGTGCCCTGTTCACATATCCAAACCTGATGGCCTGTTGCCATCAATCGACCCTGCATGCTGTTGGATTGTGTACTGTTGTTCAAAATATGCATGTGTTATGCTTGCTGTTAAATGTTTGGAATTCATGGGTGTTTGGTTAATGGGAATACTGATGCATGCTGTTACAACTAATTTTGAATGGTATTGTTTGTTACTAACCCAAAATGTCATAAAATATTTCTAAACATAGGGCAACAGGGAAGGCGGGTTCCAGCGGACCTACCTCTCCCACCTCAGCTGGCGAGTGCACCTGGCACTAGTGCCCAGGCCGGAACCTCCTCTGGTGGCCCTGTGCCACCTTCAGGTGGAAGTGCTGCAGGGGATGGGGCTTGTCCCCCCTCTGCAAGCGTGGCCGGAGGAGACCGTCCACTCACCCTCCAAAGTGTCCGGTCTGTGGTGCGTAGTGAGATCAGGCATTCTGTGCTTGAACCCCTACGCCAGCCCGAGGCTCGGGTGGAACAACTCATGGGTGTCCCTGCTGCCCGTCCTACACAGCCCCCAGCACAGCCCCGTCCTGGGCTGTGAAGGCACAGTGGCAACTACCCATGGGTGGGGATCTCAGTTCCACTGTTGCCATCTGTGGGCTCATGCGCTCGAATATCCCAACATCCATCCCCGTCAATTGTGTTTCCCCCCCACATGTGTCATACTCCGCCCCTGTATGCATCTTGTTTGTCTTGTCTGTTAACCTCCCCTACCTACCTCCCCAAATATACCTACTTCCTGTACCTCACATTCCACTCTCACCTGAAAAAAAAAAGGGCACTCTGTTCCCGCAAAAAAATTACGCCCCATACATAGCTACCCATTTTGCAGACATGTCTGCTGGACATGTGAAGTGGTAATTACAATTGGCTGTACAACATATTTTGTTGTCCTCACCCCTCTCTCAGGGGTGGAAGGTTTCAAATTTCACAACAAATTACAGACATATTCACAGCTGTTGCTGATAAAGAAATGGGCAGCTATGGGCCTTTCCTACATCCTTCCTGCAAATCCCGAGCTTGTTTTCCTACTGTCCTACCCCCTTTGTGCTCCCTTTTTCACCACTGTCCTATCTCCCCATTTTCTTTTCTTTCAAAGAAATTAACGTGGGTGTGTGCAAGAGTAAGCACTTTTAAGCAGTAGTAAGCGAGTGTGCACTTGTGTGTGCTTAGCTAAGCGTGTGTGCGCGAAGCTAAGCAGCACTGCGCATGCGTGAGCGCCACGCAAACCAGCGCTAACCCGCTTACAACTGCTTAAAAGTGCCTTAGTCACTCTGAATGACAAGGCCTGTAGTCTGCTCAGCAGCAAAATAAAATTCCTCTGTTAGTCTCGAACCCAGGAAACACTAGTCTGTATGACTTACCACTAAGCCATAACTGATATACAAGAACTTTGTGCTGAAAGCAATATATCATGAAATAGTAGGACTGAATGTAAAGGGAATATAGGAAGGCTATTACACAAAGCTTTTCTTGTATCTTTACTGGCAATTCTTGTGGATTTATATAACATTAGTGTGAGAAGAGAAACAGCCATGCTAGTCGGTAGCTAGTCGGTAATAATGTGACAGTAGCATCTTGCAAACCACACACACTATCAGAGCAGGATAAACACTGCCATATTTGAACAGGTAAGAGGCCAGACCTTGCAACTGGGACTGATTTACAGGGATGTCCCTGATTTGAAAACAAATGTTAACTGTGCCCCACTGACTCCCTGTGAAATGTACTAACAGTAGGCAGAAAGGTATTTTGTCCCACTTAATGGTAACTGTCAACTACTGAAAGTATGCACTACATGCATGCAGAAATGGTGTATTAATACACATGCTCAAAATACCCCACAGTCACAACTGCAGAATATCTGAAATATATCACGGATATATCCCACTGATATGGACCATTCCCTGAGGCTGATAAAAGATACACCTGAGAGTGAGTATCTGAGGCCTGCAAGTGTCACAAACTCACAGGCATAGCATTCTGTCTGCTGTCACACAGTTTGTGAATAGCTGTAGAATAGCTTCCACAAGCACACCCACATGTAGGTGTACAACCCACAAATATCAAAGGAGGTATCCAACTAATAACAGAAGGACAGTATAGCAGTTTACAAGCACTGCATGTGCCTGCTATCCATAACTGTTAGTGCAAAGTACAAGGTGCCACTACTGTTCAGCATCAAAATAAAATACCCTTGTAGGTGTCAAGCCCCACACCTTGGCCAGACCAGACTGCATGCAGTACCACCAAACCACAACAAACATTTAAGGAATTGCTGCTGAAAGAAATATAGCAAGCATTACAAGGAGTGAATGTGAATGGAAAATAGGACAGCCATAGCAACACATTCCAGTAAAGACACATAGCAAGCCTCCAAGGAGTGAATGTAAAGGCTAAATAGTGAAGCCATAGCAACAAATTGCAAGAGCCACTGCTGTAAACCAGTTACTCCACAAGTCCCACAGGAAAGCACATACTCCCATTTAAACAGTATTAGTATTATTAGGTGTCAGTTAACATACACACTGAGAAGAATAAACTGGAGGAAGCAAGTCAGGTGTCAGTACAACATGCATGTCAGTGCCTACAACACAGCCTGAGATATGAGAGACATACCAACCTTTACGCTCACACAACAGTGTCCACAGCATACCAGCATGGTCCCCACCTTGAAAATCTGAAAGGGCTATGCCTACCTCACCTAACATTTTATAGCACTGTCCTGATATCACAGTGAGAACTGCAATTACCACACAGCAGGCTGCATGCAATTAGCAAATGCTGGCTAACAATTGGTGCAGAGGCCATCACATGCACATCTGCATATACCTACAAAAGCAGCCTGTACTCCCAGTCCACACATGCAATACGTTCATTGCAACGGCCGGAGGGAGAGACAGAGAGAGAGAGAGAGAGAGAGAGAAAAAATAAATAAAAACAAAGAAATAATAAAAAAAATGAATAAGAGACACAGACTGCCAAAACTACAACATTACAGAACAGCAGGCTACCAAGCAGCAAGTCATCAAAAATAGCAGTGTCCAACAAAGGTAATGTAAACTAATAATGTAATAGTCTACATACTGTGAACCCTCCATATGTGTTAGCAGTCTGTATATATATATATATATATATATATATATATATATATATATATATATATATGAAGATGTGCATAGGACAGGGGACATACTGCAACTGTTAGTGAAGGCTGGACATACATATGTATGTGAAGGATGCTATGTGCACATATCAATGCAGGTTGTAGTGCAACGTACAATGTAGGTTGCACAGTAATGACTGTTTAGCAGTATGTTAGTGTGTGTATTCGTATGTGTAAATAAAAAGGTATATATATATATATATATATATATATATATATATATATATATATATATATATATTATATGTATATGTATGTATATTTATATATGTATCTATATATAATGTGCATATATGTATACATAGATAGAGAGGGATGTAGAAATAGATAGACCCAGAATGATACCACAGTACATGGACAAAATGATTGACCTCAACAATTGGCTAAGCTTCTGGTGTTATTCTAAGGGGATCCAGCATCTGTCTGCCTGGGATGACATGATCGACAGTTGATGATGCTTTGCCAGAGATGGCCTGCACCTGTCGCCCTCAGGATTCTGGATACTGGCTAAGACTCATGCTACCCCTATAGTGCCTTTGTCAGGCAAGGTTCAAATGACAAATTCACCACTGTAAACGGTGACATATGTGACATCTGTGCAGTGACAGAGACCTGGTTCAAAGCTCCAGAGAGCACCCCTGCATTACCAGGCTTCAATTCATACCACACCTTTTGGCCACCTAACCCAGAAAGAAGCACTAAAGGCGGAGGCGTGTCCATATTCATTAAGGATATCCACACCTCCAGGCTAGTTGCACAGCATAATGCATCTGAGGTATCCAATTGCAACTAACTCTGGGCAAGACCGCAATCCAAATCGTAGCTTGCTACAGACCCCCCACCATGCCCCAGGATTCACACCCCTCATTTCATGATACACTGAAAAGTATTGTGTACAACCCAACACCCTAATAATGGCCGATTTCACCTACCCCACCATTAACTGGAAAAAATACTCCAGTACCAACTCTGTTGCTCAACGTTTTCTAGAATTCATAAATACCAACGCCTTGGATCAACTTATTCACACCCCCACCAGGGGCAGCAATATCCCAGACTTGGTCATCACCATCATGGGAAACCGGTGTTCCACACCAGAGGTCAATTCCTCGTTGGTCAGATCCGACCACAAGGTAATCAGCCTAGACATCCACATCCCACCCCCAGCCCCAATTAGGGACACCATCGTAACAAACTTCTCAAAAGCCAATGTCACACTTCTTAAGACAGAAGTGGCAAACTGCATGACACCCATGCAGATGGACAATAGAGGTATGACTGCCGAATCCTACACAAATGCACTGTATAAGCACTTACACGAGTGCATGCATCATGCTATCCCTAATAGAACCAAGATGGTATCCCCCAGACAAAGGAAGCCAGTCTGGTGGTCCTCTGCCATAAACAAACTCTACATCAGAAGAAAGAAACTGTTGCAAAAATAAGTAAATTCCCATGACTGGAGGAACTCCCTGGTCAACCTCAGTAAGAAGCTGAGATCCCTCATAAAATCCCCCAAAGGTAGTTTCGAAAACAAAATTGCCACTGACTCTAAAGACAACCACAAAGCATTCTATAGCTATGTCAAGAATCTAAATGGGAACACTCAGATCTTCTCTGAGGTACAGCATAATGGCACTAAAGATATAGAACCAACTGATATTGCCAACATCCTGGCAGATAGGTTCAGTGCTAACTTTACCCCCCTCTCACCCCCTAGAGGGCCCATCTCTATACTGGAAGAATGCAAAGTCCCTATAATCACGGCTGCACAGGTAAAATACACACTCTCCAAAGCCAAGAACACAGCATCCATGGGACATGACAATATCCCAGGCTGTGTTCTACACGAACCACTGAATGAACTGGCACCCGACCGCAGTACCATGTTCAATCATAGCCTCACCTCAGGCTTTGTAGCCACTGAATGGCACACCACAACACATCACACTCCACAAAGGGGGAGCCACGACGGACCACAGTAACCACCGCCCCATTAGCCTGATGAGCCTGGTCTGCAAGGCCATGGAATGTACCATCATGGAACTCATAAACAAAGACATTGGTAATCTCCAAACTCTGGACCCTGCTCAGTTTGGATTTGTAAAAGGCAGATCATGTCTCCTAAACCTGATTGACTTCTTTGAAGCAGTCACCAAAGCCATAGACGATGGTAAAATGGTTCACACAGCTTATGTAGACCTTGCCAAGGCTTTCAACACCATCCCCTATTTTGGAATTATAGATAAGCACACTAAACTAGGTATAAATCCCTATGTCATAAGATGGGTTGCAAACTGGCTCACGGACAGAACCCACACTGTGAAAGTAGCATATCCCAAATCCGACATTAGACCAGTGACAAGTGGAGTACCACAGGGTTCAGTCCTGCATCCTCCCCTGTTTGGTATCTACTTCTCTGAAGTGCAGGCCAACACAGAAGGTCTGTGGCTAACAAAGTTTACAGATGTCTGCAAACTAGGAGCCCTAATTGCAACTCCTAACAATGTGGGCAAACTACAAAAGGCCCTCACTGAGACAGATACCTGGCATCAAAGCCATGGCCTGAAGCTCAATGCCAAAATGTGTATTGTCATCCCTGTGGTATAAACTCTGTACCCATGAACTACCACATAGCTGGTAGTCTACTTAATGCCAAAAATGTGATAATAGACCTTGGGACACAGGTGCACAGAAGTCTCTCCTTTGATAATCACATCGCCACAGTGGTCGGGAAATCCTTCTACGTGGCTCATCTCATCACAAAAGGATTCCCATCCAGAAAAAAGAGGTCATTGTTCCCCTCAACTCATCACTTATTAGACCCATAATAGAGTACAACACCCCTGCTGGTATGTACCTCACAGGACAACTACAACAACTGGAAAGACCACAGAAATACCTCACAAAGAGGATTACTGGCCTCAAACAGATGCCCTATGCAGACCGTCTCAAAAAACTACAGCTTGACTCCATGGCATATCGCCTACTCAGGGGTGATCTCTGCCTAACATACACAGCTATGTCAAACCTAGAGCTGTTGGACATGCTCCACTTAAAGAAATCCCAATCCCTCTGAGCTACACGCTCTAAGGACCTTAACCTTGTCACCACAAGAAACAGAACATGCTGGAGGGATAGAGTCCTGCCCCAGACACTTCCCATACTCTGGAACAGACTACCTATCTATGTCAAACAGAGCTCCTCATTAGCACTCTTCAAGAAAGATCTTGATTGGATGGGAAATGGGGAAATCACCACGGGGATCACGTCTGTGGCTCTGCTCGACAGGGGCATAGGAAAATACCTTTCTTGGGTGGCGAAAGCCAGGGTACATTTATTGGCTAGGCTTGAATGGGCCCTAGGGCCGATAGCCTAGTACCTACCTATGAACCTATGAACATATATAGATAGATGGATAGAATATGTATATACACATATTATGTAATAGACACATACATATATAGATATATATATATATAGATACATACACATATACAGACAGATATGAATGTGTACAGATATGTATGTATATGAATATCTCTCTCTCTATCTCTCACCCCCTCTCTCTGTCTCTCTCTCTCTCTATATATATATATATATATATATATATATATATATAGATATATAGATATAGATATAGATATAGATATAGATATAGATATAGATAGATATATATACTGAGAGAGGCACATGTGTGCAGATGTATTGCAACAGGTGCCTGGTGACAAAGGCATGTACTGAACACCAGTGCGGATACAGGAGTACCATACTCCATTCCACAACACTTACACCACTAACCACCACATATGTGGTTGCCTGCCTACTACTGGATGTGTCAGGAGGGAACATGGGAAACAAGTGTACAATAGCCTCCCCTGTGATATTCACAGTGGCACACCAGTCTTGTAATACCTGTACATGGTACATGTCAGCAGAAATGGTGTGTCAGCTAGTGAAATGTAGGTCACTGTACCCCTCTATACTTCACAATGTCCTACATGGTATGTACCTCCCATGACAACTACAGAAAGGGAGAAGGATACAGTCATACCTAACAAACAGTGATAATTCCCTCAAACACATTACCTATGCAGAGTGACTGACAAAACCACAGATAGAGTGCCTCTCAAACTACTGACACAGAGCATACCATTGCTGGGTATACATTGTTAAGTCACACCCATAACAGTTGGTAACACCTCACAATATCCCCAGTTTAAATGACCTATGTCTGTCATCCTTGGCACCGCAGTAAGGAGCACATGGTGGAGGTACAGGTTCCTACCCACAAATAGGCCATACCCTGGAGTAAACCACCCAGCATTGCGAAGCAAGGCTCCCCATTAGTAGATGTCAGACATACCCCTGTTGAATGTTATGCAGATAGGTAGTATGCCATATGAGTCACCCTGTGTAACTGTTTGACAGGAGCAAGTACAACCACATTACATGTGTCCCAAGGGACAGGGTAGCATAACAGTATGCTGCTGTAGGCCCAGGCCCAATAGCATACTACCTGCTTATGACACAATGTACACACACATGTACTCATTGCAATACCAACTATGTGAGGTGGAATGTGTGTGCCACTGACTGTGTGCAAGGTCTGTAATGGTGTGATTGCTCAGCATGACTTTGTGTCTGTCATGGTAGTGTGTGTCCTTGGTGTGAGGCCAGAGAAAGATGTGTCAGGTATTGGGATACAAACATACTACATTGCCATATGTTGTGCTGTGTTTCCCTGTATGTGACTATGGTGTAGGTATGGTTATGGCAACAAAGACTATGGTGCATTACCAGTGACATTTGTACTGTGCATTACATGCATTGCATGGGTTGACAATGTTCCCCATACATTACCTTGATACATACCCCCAGTGTGAGGCTGTGCATTGGAACTCAAACAGTCTGCCGACTGCTGGAGTCTACTTGTTTGTTGTATGGAGTTTGCCAGGCACTGCCACAGAGTTGTCGGCTGAGCACTGATATGTGGTCATTCACATGTGTATCCCCCAATAGACAGACAGATGCTATATATGGCAGTTCAGTAATATCACTACAGTAGAGTTTTATGTGTGCCATATCACTTGCTCACATATTTTTCTTTTCCTTCCAGGGCAATGGTGCACCAGCGCAATCCCACGTACTCTGCTGCAGAGGAAGAGGAGATACACCAGAACCTGGTGCGGGATTTTGCCACATTCTTTTCCCGCACCAGCCAGAACCAGCAGGAGAGGGCTGCACTGTGGCAAGAGCTTGTCTGTCGGGTAAATGACATAGGCATGCACAACCGGACATATGAGCAGGTATGCCATCACTGCAGTGATTTAATTAGAAATGTCCATCAGCATGCGTCTGATATCCACAGGCAACAGCTTGCCACAGGTGGTGGGGGAGCTATACACCCCCCCTCACCAGACTGGAGGGGCTCCTCCTAAGTGTTGTGGCTCCAGCCCAGCAACAACAACATTCACACACATAGTAGTTTCATAGTTTTATAGTATAGTACTAGGCTATCTGTCCTGGGGCATTTGTAAGCCTAGCCATAATGATGTGGCTTTTGCCACCCCATGAAATGGTACAAAAATGTACAGAATAAAATTAGAATACTGTGCCTCTGTCTAGTAATGACACAATGAAGGTCCCCTTATATAATAGAATTAGTTTACTATGCCCCTGTCTAGCAGTGACACAGATGTGACCCCTGGGGTAAACTTACGATCTCCCATACCACTGACTCCGGCACCAGTTGTCCGTTTCTGTGAAGCCTTTTTGTAGGATGTATGTGTCCGCTGGTGTATCGACTATGGCACCTAGTTTGCAGTCATCTGCGAACTTTGTCAGCCACAACCCTCCCATGTTTGCTTTAACATCTGAGAAATAAATGCCGAACAAGAGGGGTCCCAGGACAGATCCCTGTGGGACACCACTTGTGACTGGCTTTGAGTCTGACATTGCTCCAGCGATTTTAACTTTATGGGTTCTGTCCTTTAGCCAGTTTGCAACCCATCTAGTGACATAAGGGTTTACGTTTAAGCTGTTGAGCTTATCTATGATGCCTGAGTGGGGTATTGTGTCAAGGCCTTAGCCAAGTCCAGGTAGGCTGTATGGACTGCTTTGCCCTCATCAATGGCTCTAGTGACTGTTTCAAAAAAGTCAACCAGGTTCAAAAGGCAGGATCTGCCCTTTACAAAGCCGAACTGGGTGGGGTTAAGTGTCTGTAGGTCCCCTATGTCTCTGTTTATGAGTTCCATAATGATTTTTTCCATAGCTTTGCAGACCAGGCTGGTTAAGCTTATGGGGCGGTAGTTTCCAGGGTCTGTAGAGGTACCCCCTTTGTGGAGTGGGACCACTGTTGCTGTACGCCACTGTTCAGGTACATATCCTGAAGTAAGGCTAAGGTTAAATAGCATTTTTATGTGTGGGTTTAGCTCCTCTTGGAGTTCACGTAACACGCAACCCGGGATACCGTCAGGTCCCATTGATGCTGTGTTTTTAGCTTTGTTTAGGGCGGTTCACACTTGGACATCTGAGATGACAGGGAGATTACATTCAGCTGGGATAAGTATTTCTTCTTTTGGGGGTGAGGGAGGGGAGAAATTTTCACTGAACCTGTCAGCCAGAATGTTGGCAATATCTGTGGGTTCAGTGTATTTTTTGTTGTTGTGAACTAACTCTGAGCATATCTGAGGGTTTTCGCCCAGGTTTCTAACATAGCTGAAGAAGGCTTTGTGGTTATCTTTAGTGTCCTTAGCGATTTTTCTCTCAAAGTTGGCCTTGGATGTTTTTATGAGAGAACGTAGTTTTCTGCTAATGTTGATCAGAGATGTCTTCCCTTCATGGGATTTTGCTCTGACGTGCAGTAGCTTCCTTCTTTTGTTATACAATTTGTTAATGGCTGAGGTCCACCAGACAGGACGCTTGCCTTTGGTGGAGAGGGACTTGGATTTATTTGGGATTGCATGATCCATGCATTCTTGGAGATGTCCATAGAAAGCATTTGTGAAGGATTTGGCATTGTGGGATGTGGTATCCACTGGCACAGTGGGCTTAAAGGATACCATCTCAGTCTTAAGAAGAGTGAAGTCTGCTTTTGAGAAGTTTTTCACTGTGGTCTTTTGTGCTGGGGTGAAGGTGGGATATGTATATCCAGGGTGATTAATTTGTGGTCAGATCTCACTAGTGAGGGTATACTTCGTGTGGAGCATTTTGTCCCCATGTTTGTGATGATCAGGTCTAGTATATTATCTCCCCTAGTGGGAGAGGTGACTAGTTGTTCCAGTGCATTTGAATTTATGAATTCCAGGAACCTTTGGGCTAGGGTATTAGGGCTAGAATAATGTACCCAATCTAAGTTTGGGTAGTTGAAGTCTCCCAGTATGATGGTATTTTGTGATACATTCATATCCTCCAATGTCTTCAGGAAGGCTGAGTGGGGTTCCTGAGATTGGGAGGGTGGTCTGTAACATGCTACCAGTTGTATACAGTTTTGTCTATGGTTAGTTGCACCTGTATGGTCTCTGATGCTTCATGTGTTGCTACTAACCTGGAGGTGTGGGTGTCCTTGATGAATATGGACACTCCCCCTCCCTTTGTGGTTCGGCCCGGGTTTTGGGGCCAAAAAGCATGATACGAGGTATAGCCTGGTAGCGCTGGGGTGCTCTCAGGAGCCTTGAACCAGGTTTCAGTTACTGCACAGATGTCGATGTTCTCCATGCTGAGGAGTGCATCGAGTGCCTGCATCTTGAGATTTAGACTTCTGGCATTGAGCAGCATTACCCTTTCTAAGGAGGTGGGTTTGTCTTTTGAGCCTTGCCTAAAAAAGGCACTATGGGGGTGGCAAGAGCCTTAGCCAATATCCGGAAGCCCAGTGGCGACAGGTGTAAGCTATCCTCATGAAGCAGCGTGGCTTGTCCAACATGTCATCCCAGGCAGACAGACATTGGATCCCCTTAGAATGACACCAGTACTTGAGCCAATTATTAAAGCTGATCATCTTGTCTTTGTATTGTGATATCATTCTTGGTGAGGGCAAGATGCTGCTCAGGGTCAGGGTCATACCAGCCTGGGCTACATAATCAGAGAGCTCCTCTATGTCTCTTTTCATGTAGTCCAGGGAGGTACGTCTCAGGTCATTCATGCCAGCATGGACAATGACGGAGTCATATTTCTACTTGCTTTGGAGTGACTTGAGTGCGTGTGTTATGTGGTGGATCCTAGCTCGCGATAGACAGCTCACAGTCACCCTCTCCTTGTTCAGCCTGGTCAGCGGGACATCAGTGTGTCTGACTATAGAGTCACCTATTACTAGTGTATCAGGCATGGTGTTGGGCCTTAAGGGCTGTGATTGGTTGACACACTGATTTATTGAAGTATGTGTTGCATGCGTTTTGTTTTGAGGTGATGGATTTTTGGAGGTCTGCTTTGGGAGCCACTGTTGTTTTGGTAAGTTTTTTATTAGAGCCTCCAAGTATGTCTTTGTGTTTTTATGTGTTTGGTTTTCAGTTGTGGTAGGTCTATGTGGGACTGGGATTGTTGTGTGTGTGGTTACCATCTCCTCCTGTCTGGTCATGCCAGCCCTGAGTTGAGAGAGTTCAGCCTCCAGTTTGGCGATATAGTTGCATCTCTCACATGTATTTGTGTTTGTTGGGAGGAGGAAAGGGTTGTCTGTGTACATGAGACAATTGTAGCATTGTCTCAAGATACCCAGATTGACCAGCTGAACTGGAGAGGATGCCAGTAATCTACCACTCGACATGCTAGAACAGTATAAGGGAGTGCTGTACCTTTAAGGGAAGTGGATATTCACATGGGGTGTTAGGTAGATGTAGTGCTTTACTTAGTACGAGAGTGCTTACTTAGTAGAGAAGTATTGAGAACAAGTGCTAGGCTTATAATATAGTGAGTAGTCTGATTATACTAAGAGTAGAGCTTCCTTAAGGGACAATTTGAAGAGCAGACTTGGCGGAGCCAGTAGAAGTTTAACCTTGTTTAACTATGCGCACAACCGCGCAAAGCCATGCAAACACAGATTTTAAACAGGGAACTACAAAAGAGCTAGAAGTGGTCCAAAACAACCAATTACTACAGCTTCTTGTGCTGAGGTCACTTCCTACAGGGACAGGTAGGCTGCTCAAGGCTCCCCACTACCACTGGTGAGCAAAGAAACTTCCTTCTATCCAAGTAAGGTAATGGACAACACGGGAACTACACCACAGCCCAGAATACAGCAATGCCTGTAAACTGGTCTAAATTAGTCGAGGAGAGGCGGGAAAACAAGGATTATTTTTTTGTTTTTTTGTTTTTTTGATAGAAACACACAGAAAATGCAGAAACAGTGAAAAATCAGTTACGATGGAGGCTGGAGGCTGGAGCCACCCAGCAGGAGGACTTGGAGCGTGCAGGTAACATGCCATATCTATAGTTGACTGTTCTCTACACTGGTAGTTTATGCATGCGTGAGGTGTGTACTGTGTTTGTAGCTATTATCCTGGTAATTATTGTGCAGGAGTGATATTCTCAATATCGGCAGTAGACCTGTGAAAGCCAACTGTTGTACTACTGAACTGTATCATACTCACAGTATCAATGGCACAGTTGTGCCCACTGACAATGAATGTCTTATTTGTGCAGGTCCCTCTGGTGTAACAGCAAGGCAGCCAATCCATGCTGGTGAGTGTGTAATAACATTCCTTTAATACTTATGATAGTAATAGTAATAATACCCTAAAATGGTATTGCTATGTGTGTGATTACAGGTGTGTCTGTGTCTGTGTGTTTGTATCTCATGTACTGAGGAGAGTGCATGTGTGCATGTGTGCATGTGCCCATGTGTGCATTTGCCCATGTGTGCATGTGCTCATGTGTGCATGTGTGCATGTGCCCATGTATGCGTGTGCCCATGTGTGCATGTGTGCATGTGCCCATGTGTGCATGTGTGCATGTGCCCATGTGTGCATGTGTGCATGTGTGCATGTGCCCATGTGTGCATGTGTGCATGTGCCCATGTGTGCATGTGTGCATGTGTGCATGTGTGCATGTGCCCATGTGTGCATGTGTGCATGTGTGGTAACATTGTGTGCACATTGTAAACTGTGTTTCCTGTCTTCTTCTCACAGGTTCTGGTACTGCTCTGGTGGTGTGCAGCAGGGAACCTGAATCTGCTGCTGGGGATAGTGATAATGATGATACCTGTGTAATGGCACAGGGAGGTGTGCCAGGGTCCGTTGCTGGTCAGCCAATCAACAGTACACAGCTGTCAAACCCATCAATGTGCACAGTCATCCTGCCAATACATCCATTGTCACCAATATCCCTAGGTGATGGACAGCATACAGTGGGCATTGACCAGGGTAATGTGGTATCAGTGGCACATGCATCCCCTCACAGCAGCCATGGCCAGAGTTCTGACATGGTACCACACAGGCAGATGTCCAGGGGTTCTCGTGGGAGCATCCGTGGTCATACTGCCCCTGTCAGATGTGCCCACAGAGGTCTTTCAACCTCAGCTATGTTCCGGGCTGTAATGCAGGCACAGTCACGTATGGAACGGTACACCAGACAGGGTCTGAGGGAGCTGAGACCACATTGCACTGCTATGAATGACACTATGCGTGACGTTGCGGCTGCCATCCGTAATTTCACCGAGGTCATTGACAGACGTTGGGAGGACACATTAGATCTGTTCCACAACTACATGTCCATGAGCCAGGGCAACGCAGGGCGGTTGAGGCATCGACGTGGATGAATGCCAGCAACAGCAGCAGCTGGCAGTCATCGCGGACGACAACAAACCCGCAGCCCCTCCCATAGTGCCAATACCAGCCCCAGCAATGCTGGGTTTGTGCTGTCATCAGACCGCCCTAGGAGACCACGTGCACGTGGCTCTGGACAGTCCCAGCAGGGACATGTCTCCAGTCAACAACCACCTGCTTCTGATGACAGTACCCAGTCTGGCTTAGTACCTGATACTGTCCGTAGCAACCCTGCCAGGCACAGGTACCATGTCCGTGGCCAGAGACAGTGATCTGTATGACCTGGCAGGTACAGTCTGTGGCTGTCCACAAACACCCGTATATGGCGGCAACAAGGTGGAACTGTGTGCATGCATACACACATGCATAATGCTAACACCTAGGGCTAACACATACATGCACACACTGCATCAACATTTCCCCATCTTCTACGGTTGTCCCTCACTAACACACACACACATACATGTCGATTGGTTGTATCAGTGGCAGACTCAGTCATACCAAGTACACACCCTGTGCATATGATGAAACTGTGCCACCTCCTGCAATCTGTAACATCGATGCAGGACCAGTTAACATGGTGCTGATGCACAGGCTGACTACATAGATGTGTAGTAATATTATCATGTTGTCAACTGTACAGTGTAATGATATCATTGTGGGTATATCCCAGCATGCCTGATGCATTAACAGTATGATTGTCATTGTATTGTTTGGTACACCCCTATTAATTACCATAGTGTAATGCCTGCACATCTTTGCATTCTGCTGGTAAGGCTGTAAACAGAAGGACACCTACATAGGTAGCACAGGGGATAAGTAAATGGAAGTTATGATACTCAATGGTGGACATGTAAACCCCAAGATGCATGCAGTACAACCTCTACTCTGCATGGAGAATGTTGATATCTGTGCAGTAATAGACAACAGGTTCAAGACTCCCAAGAGCACCCTAGCACTACCAGGTTACACCACATACCATGCTTGACAGCCCCAAAACACACAACTAACTATGACAGGAGGTGAGTCTCATTAAATGTCAGGGATACTGTGGTGGCAGGGCAGGTAGCATACAGCCTACTAAGTTGGGGAATGCTGATTGAGGGCTCAGTGTCTGTCATTATAAATGTGTATTAGTTCTGGTTTAAGCAGTTGGGCTTCAGGCCAGTTATTTGACATTACAAAGGTTCATGGTCTGCACTCTTGTGGGAGGAGAGGCTGGACTCTGCCCGTCTGAGCTGGGAATTTCTGGCTAAAGGCTTATAGTGCCTGCATATTTGAACTGTTTCTTACTGAAATTGGTACACCTTTTTTGCTGTAGCATAGACTGGATCCATGCCTGCTGATTGTAGCTTTGTTTGTATGCTTGTTTGCTCGTTATTTCCCTGAAACACTAATTCCACCTGATATGCAGCTTTACAGCGCCTCTGTGACAGAAAGTTAGTGTTTGTCATTTATGCAATTAAGTTACCTGTAACACATTGCATTTGAGATACCTGGCACTTGCTCACTAAAGCATTTATATATGCCAGCACTAACAAATTAAAAGCACTACACCCTCACAAACTCACCTTGCGTACCTTGTTCCCCATTGGCCCTTTTTGTTGTTAATTATAAAGGAATTCCCAATACTATCCTAGCATGTTCAAAGGTCAGTTTTCAATCTCCTCCACGGTCCAGCTGGTGAATCTGGGAATCTAGAGGCAATGTTACAACTGCCTCATTTACACCGTCAACCCTCTCCTCCTCCCAACAAATTCTACCACATGTGAGTGATGCAACCATATATCCAAACTGCAGGCTAAGCTCTCTCAACTCAGTACTGGCAAAACCTGTTAGGAGGAGAAGGAAACCACGGTCACTACAATTCCAGTCTCACATAGACCTACCACGACAGCAATCCAAACAAATAAACACACACAACCATACTTGGAGTCTCTAAATAAAGGTCTGCCTACACAGCAGACATCTCCAAAGCAGACACACAAGCAACCGCTACCCCAGAACAGAACGCGTGCAACACATAGCTCACAAAGCCAGTGTGCCGAACAGTCACAGCATGTAAGGCTAAACAACAGACCTGCTACACTTGAGATGGGTGCCTCTATCGTCAGGTACACTGATGTCCCACTCACCAGGCTGAACAAGGAGAAGGTCACAGTGAGATGCCTGTCGGGCGCTAAGATCTGCCACATAACACAAGCACACAGGTCACTCCAAGGAATGTACAAATATGACTCAGTCAGTGTCCATGCCAGTGTGAATGACCTGAGACATACCTCCCTGGACTACATAATGAGAGACATAGGGGAGCTCTCTGAGCATGTGGCACAGACTGGTATGACCCTGACCTTGAGTAGCATCTTACCCTTACCAAGAATGATGCCACAATATGTAGACAAGATGATCAATTCAGACAATTGGCTTATGTTTCAGTGTCATTCAAAGGGGATCCAATGCCTGTCAGCCTGGGATGACATGCTCAACAAGCCACACTGCTTTGCTAAGGACAGCTTGCACCTGTCACCCAAGGGCTTTCAGATATTGGCAAAAGCTCTTGATACACCCTTAGTGCCTTTTTTAGGCAAGGGTCAACAGACAAGACCACCTCCATAGGTATCACAAGGGATAGGAAACTAATAGTAATGCTACTCAACGTCAGCATTGTAAACCTCAAGATGCATGCACTGGAAACTGTCCCTAGCATGGAGAACATCAATATCTGTGCAGTAACAGAATCATGGTTCAAGGTCCCCAAAAGCACCCCAGCACTGGCAGGTTATACCTCATACCATGCTTGTCGGCCACATAACTTGCACCGAAATGGAACAGGAGTGGGAGTATCAATATTCATCAAAGATACACACACCTCCAGGTTGGTGGCACAGCACAAAGCATCAGAGACTATCCATGTGCAACTAACAGTGGGTAAGACTGCCTTCCAGTTCATAGCCTGGCACACACCACACTCCCAAACCCAGGTAACCCACTTGGCCTACTTAAGAATACATGTATATCTGCAGGTGTCTCCAAACAACAATATATTGGGCAGCTTCATTTACCCACACATAGACTGTGAGCATTACTGTAGCTCCAACACCCTAGGTGTAAAGTTCCTAGAATCCATACACTCAATTGCTATGGAATGACTTGTTACCACTCCCACAAGTGGGGAATACATGCTGCACCTGTTCATCACCAACATGTGGACTATATGCTCCAGACCAGAAGTGTATCCCTCGCTGGTAAGATGACACCATAGACTACTCTCACTGTATATTCACATACCAAATGCAGCCCCTGCACAGAAAACCACTGTCATAAAGTTGTGTAATGCAAATTATATGTATTCACATGAGGCAGTCTTCACACATAAGAACTATTTCAGGTCACAGGTACATATGTCTATGTGGCACACACATACCTCATGTGTGCATTGACATTACTGATATGATCTATGTCATACAATATTAAGAGCAACACCCCACACACATGGACAAACTGTGTGACAAAAGCACACATGGCATTTGTAAGCTTCAAACCCCTACCTAACTATGTTATGACACTTGGCAGAGAAACGCATTAGCGGAGCATGCTATTCGCATTACAGGGAGATTTCTCTTCTCCTGCTGTACTTATAGGGTGCTGACATCATCAGTGTTTAGAATAAGGAATGTGCATCATGCAGTATGTTCTTGTAGTTGGCAAAAGGGACATTTCCTTCACACAGAATTGCACACACTATAACCCCCCCACCCAAACACACACACTGAGCATTTGCAGGATTCAAACCCCTACCTATGTTATGCCACTGGAAAGAGATGCATTAGCAGAGCGTGCTATTTGCATTACTAGGAGGTTTCTCTTCTCCTGCTGTACTTATAGGGTACTGACATCATCAGTGTTTAGAAAGAGGAATGTGCATCATGCAGTGTGTTCTTGTAGTTGGCAAAAGAGACATTTCTTTCACACAGAATTGCACACACACTAACCCCCCTCTCCCAAACAGCATTTACAGGATTCAAACCCCTACTTAACTATGTTATGACACTTGTGAAAGATGCATTCGCGGAGCGTGCTATCCAAATTACTGGGAGGTTTCCCTTCTCCTGCTGTACTTATAGGGTGCTGAGATCATCAGTGTTTAGAAAGAGGAGTGTGCATCATGCAGTGTGTTCCTGTAGTTGGCAAAAGGGACATTTCTTTCACACAGACTAACCCCCCTCAGCCAAACTCACACACACACTGAGCATTTGCAGGATTCAAACATGGATGTGACATTGCAAATTCAACCCCTGGGATCTCCACTGTGTCCCTGCTTGACGGAGGCACAGCACACTAGCCTTACATGGTGCCTTCTGTGATCTACTTTACAGAGACACAGTAGCCTACTGTACTGGGGAGGCAGATGCCAAGCACACTCTGGCTAAGCTTGTATTCCCTAGGGCAAACAGCCTAGTATTGACCTCTACACCCATATGTTTAATTTTCAGATGCACAATATTTGTTGCTGATACACTGTTTGCAGGTCTTTATTGCCATAGCTTTCCCTGTTTCTATGTACAACTTGTGTATCTGTTGAAGATGTTTGAATATGTGTGGGATCCACTATCTAACTTATGTCTCTGTAGTCATTTAACTGTGTGCACTGGGCAGATTGCTGTATTGTGGTTGGTTCCTGGTTTAACACATACAAATACCAGATATGTGTGGCCAACTGCTAAACTGAGACATGACCTAAGTGTGTGAGCATGCCCGGTTCAGGCATATTCCATGGCTTGTTGCCTGACATATGTCTCATTTATCAAAGAGTGTGAGCATGCCCAGTGTGTGCTTTCCATATGTTGAGATCTTCAGTCCACCACATTTGTGGGTGTGTGTGAACTTCAACAATATTTCACATTTATAGTTGTGTGTTGGGAGTCATGTTGTGTACATACTGCCCAACTGCTTTGTGTCTGAACCCGACAGGGATTATACTGTGCCTGCAGGGTTTCCATGGGATAGTTTGCATACAGTTGTCAAATCCTTTCATACTGACCATACACTGTAATATTGTATAGTGTACCGGTTCAGTACTTTCACTGTGGTGGACAGTATCCTGGGTTTCAGTCCTATCACTGCTTTAAATATTCATAGTAAGCACACCAGACTGGTTAAGGGTCAGTTGTGCACATATGACAATGCTGCATTTTGTTCGGATATGGACTACTTACACCAGGCTTGTCCAACATTGGTAGTGTATTCCACAACTTGGGTGGACATTGACAAACACTAGCGATGTGCCCTAGGCCATTTCTACTGCTAGTCAGAGAGTGTGTTTGTCCTTCAACACACATTGTAACTGGAATTTGACATGACATATTTCAAGGTTAGTATACTGTTCCTCTGTCTACCCATGACATAACAGTGATACCCAGGGTAAACCTACCATCTCCCATCCACTCATCATGATTCCTGTTGAGGAGAGTCAATGAGGGACTCTCTGGCTAACCTGTACTGGGAGTTTACTCAAGAGTGGAGTGAGCTTCTGGGTTATGGATCAATCACTACAGCATGTCCTATGTATGTCAGTGCTGGGGTTCAAGTCTCTCATGTGCATAGCTCACTGGCATTCAGATTGTACAAAGTACAGCATGTTCATTAATTCCAGCTTGGACATGGCTTTATACATCAGGCACAGATTGCCTCTGGGCAGGCAGTATGGCACTGTGTGGAGCTGCAGTTTGTTTAATCAGGCAACACATGCATCTGTTTGAGCTCTTTGATCCTCCTGGTGGGGTACTTTTGGGGTCTTTCCAGTTGCTGGAGGTGTCTGCTGAGGTACATCCCACAGGGGCCATTGTACTCAATTGTGAGGCTGATGAAGGATGACTGGAGAGGCACGATGACCTCCCCTGATCTAGATCTGACTACCTTCATGATTAGGTGGGTATATGTTATGTTTCTCTAACCACTACAGCCACATGGTTGTCAAATGCAAGATATCTATCAAATTGTGTCCCCAGGTCTCTTATTACTTCTAAAGTAATTAATGGGTTAACACCTATGTGGTAATTGGTGGGCACTTACTGTTTATCCACAGGGGATGACTATACACTTTTCTGAAATTAGCTTGATGACATGGCTCTAGCACCAGTTGTCTGTTTCTATGTGGCCCTTTTGTAGGATGCTTGTGTCAGCTGGAGGATCAGATAAGGTGCCCAGTTTGTAGTCCTCTGCAAACTTGTTCAGACACAGTCCTTCCATGTTGGCCTGTACCTATAGGAAATATATACCATACAAGGGAGATCCCAGGACTGAGCCTTGTGGGATGCAAGTTGTAGCTGGTTTGTAGTCTGACATGGCTGCAGCATGTCTGACCATGTCAGTTCTGTCCTTGGGCTATTTTGCAACCCATCTACTGACATAGGGGTTTATATTTAAGCTGGTGAGCTTATCTATAATGAACACGTGGGGTATTGTATGGAAGGCTTTTGCAAGGTCCAGATAGGCTGTGTGGACCACATTCCCCTCATCAATGGCCTTGATGACTGTTTCAAATGAGTCAGACATGTTTAAGGGGCAGGATCTGCCATTAAGAAAGCCACGCTGGGTAGGGTCCAGTGTCTGTAGGTCCCCAATATCTTTATTTCTGAGGTCCATGATGATCCTTTCCATAGCTTTGCAGACCAAGCTTGTCAGGATTCTGGGGTGATAGTTTGCAGTATCCATTCAGGCACCACCTTTGTGGAGAGGGACCACTGTTGCTGTACACTGCTCTTTGGGTACATATCCTGTGGTAAGGCTGAAATTGAGCAGTAGTGTTATTTGGCATTCCATTCATCTTGGAGTTCATGTTGGACACAGCCCAGGACACCATCTCGTACCATTGATGCTGTGTGTTTTGCTTTGAAGATGCTGCCTGTTACCTCAGCATCTGCAATGTCAGGGGGCCAGCACTCTGCTGGGATAGATATTTGTCATTTTGGGGGGGGGGGGGAGTTTGCACTGAACCTGTCAGGTTGGATGTTGGCAATGTGTGTGAGTTTGGTGTATTGTTTGTAATATTTGGTAATTCAGAGCATATCTGCGAGTTCCCAACAAGGCTTCTACCATCAGTTAAGACAACCTTGTGATTATCCTTAGTGTCCTGTACAATTTGTATCTCCATAGGTTCATAGGTTCATACTGGGCTATCGGCCCTACGGCATTTATCAGCCTAGCCAGAGAGTGTGTGGCTTTCGCCACCCCTTGCTATGTGAATATTATGGCTATTTAGGGTTTACTTTACTGTGCCTCTGTCTAGATGTGACACACTGAATACCCCCAGTGTAAATCTATGATCTCCCATCCACTTGGCAAGATTCCTGTTGAAGAGAGTCAGTGAGGGGCTCTGCCTAACATGGAGTGGGATTCTGTTCCAGAGTGTAGGGAGCCTCTGGGTTAGGAATCTGTCCCTCCAGCACATCTGATTTATTTATGTGTTGAGGTTGACATCTGTCGCTCTCGTGGCTCTGATAGCTTTGGACTTTCTGAGGTGGAGCATGTCCATCAATTCTGTATTGGACATGACCTTGTACATTGGGCATACATTGCCTCTGAGTATGCAGTATGTGACTGCATACAGCTGGGGTGTTGTCAACCAGGCAGCATATGACAAATGTTTGACACCCTTTATCCTCTTGGTGAGGTACTTTTGAGGTCTTTCTAACTGCTGCAGGTGTCGGGTACGGTACATCCCAAATGGGGCATTGTACTCACTTATGGGCCTGATAAGAGAAGAGTATAGGGGCACAATGACCTCTCTTGATGTAGATGTGAATCCTTTCATGATAAGGTGGCCAGTATGGGTGGTCTTCCTAGCCATGTTGGCAAAGTGAGTGTCGCATGTGGGGTTACTGTCCACTTGTGTCCCGAGGTCCCTGATTACTTCTTCCATACGTAATGGATTACCACCTGTGTGGTGATTTGTGAGTACCTTGTTTGGTATTTGGGGAGACATTCATACTCTCCAGTGTCTTCAGGAAGGCTGAGTGGTGTTCCTGGGTCTGAGAGGGTGGTCTGTAGCATGCTACAAACTGTACAGCAGTTTTGCCTACAGTTAGTTGCACATGGATGGTCTCTGATGCTTCATGCATTGTCAGTAACCTGGATGTGTGGGTATCTTTGCTGAATATGGATACTCCCCCTCCTTTTGTGGTTTGATCCAGGTTTTAGGGCCGAAAAGCATGATTTGAGGTATAACCTGGTAGTGCTGGGGTGCTCTCCGGAGCCTTGATGCAAGTTTCCATCACTGCACAGACATTGATGTTCTCCATACTGGGGAGGGCCTCGAGAGCATGCATCTTGTGGTTTAGACATCTGGCATTGAGCAGCATTACTCTCATGTTTTTTTCACTTATGTTTTCTGGGGAGGTGGGTTTGTCTTTTCAGCCTTGCCTACAAAAGGCACTATGGAGGTGGCAAGAGCCTTAGCCAATATCCAGACACACAGGGGTGACAGGTGCAAGCCATCCCTGGCAAAGCAGCATGGCTTGTCAAGCATGACATCCCAAGCAGACACACATTGTATCCCCTTGGAATGACACCAGTAATTGAGCCAATTGTTAAAGCTGATCATTCTGTGTTTGTACTGTGGCATCATTCTTGGTGGGGGTAGGATGCTGATCAGGGTACGAGTCATACCGGCCTGGCCTACATAATCGGAGAACTCCTCTATGTCTCTTTACATGTAGTCCAGGGAGGTACATCTCAGGTCATTCACACCAGCATGGACAATGACTGAGTCATATTTGTACTTGCTTTGGAGTGACCTGCATGATTGTGTTATGTGGCGGATTGTAGCAGCCTACAGGCAGCTTACTGTACCCTTTTCCTTGTTCAGTCACGTGAGCGGGACATCAGTGTGTCTGACTATGGAGTCACCTATTACAAGTGTATCAGGCATGTTGTTTGTCCTTAAGGGCTGTGACTGTTTGGCACACCGACTTTGTGTACTATCTGTTGCATGTGCTATGTTTGGGGGTAGTGGTTGCTTTGGTGTCTGCTTTGGAGGCCTCTGTTGATTTGGTGGTTTTTAATTATAGCCTCCAGGAATGTTTTTGTGTGTTTATGTATTTGGTTTGCAGTTGTGATGGGTCTATGTGAGTGGGTTTGTGGTGTGTGTGGTTACCTTCTCCTCCTGACTAGTTTAGACAGTACTGAGTTGAGTGAGCTCAGCCTCCAGTTTGGAGACGTGCTTGCATCTCTCACATATATTTGTATTTCTTGGGGGGTGGAGGGGGGTTGTCTGTGTACATGGGGCAGGTGTAATATTGCCTAAGATTCACATATTCAACTTGTTGTAGCTGGCCTTAGTGGATTTTATGACTGGCCATATTTTATTGCCATAATACTGATCAGGGATTACTTCCCTTTTTGTGTTTGCTCTATCATGTGGTGACTTCCTCATTCTCTTGCATGGTTTGGTAATGGCTGTAGTCCACCATGCCAGATGCCTGTGTGTATGGTATTGGGCCTTGGTTTTATTTGGGATTGCATAATCCATGCATTCCTGACTGTGTTCATAGAATGCATTTATAAAGGGTTCTGAGGTGTGGCCCATATTTTCCACAGGCACAGGGCCTTTAATGGATTCCACATCAGTTTGGAGGAGTGCAACATTTCCTTTACACATGTTTTTCACTGTGGTTTTCTGACCAGGGACTGTGGTCCAGATGTGAATATCCAGTGTGATTACTCTATGGTCTGATCTTACCAGTGAGGAATACACATCTCATCTGGCCATAGAGTACCCATGTTGCTGATTATCACATCCAGTATGCTTACCCCTCTTGTGGGAGTGGTACATTGTTCCTGAGCATTTTGGTTTATGGATTCTAGGAACCTTTGGCCTAGGGTGTTGGTGCTGGGATAATGCTCCCAGTCTATGTTTGAGTATTTTCAGTCACCCAATATAATGTTGTTTGGAGAGCTTGATATTTCCATGTGTTCCAACGTAGGCCAAGTGCAGTTCCTGGCATTAGGAGGGTAGTCTGTAGCAGGCTACAAACTGGCAGGCAGTCTTAGCCACTGTTACTTGAGCATGGATAATTCATGCTGCTTCTTGTTGTGGTACCAACATGGGGGTGTGGTTATTCTTGACAATTATTGCTACTCACCCTCCTTTTGTAGTTTGTTCCATGTTTTAGGGCTGTAAGGCACAGTATGAGGTGTATCCTGGTAGTGTTAGGGTGCTCTTGTGAGCCTTAACCCAGTTTTCTGTTACAGGACAGATATCAACATTCACCATGCTGAGGGGAGTTTAGACTGCATGCATCTTTCAGTTTGGACATCTGGCATTGGGTAGCATTACATCTAGGTTCTTATCCCTTGTGATACCTATGGAGGTGGAGCATCGTGTCGTGCTCAGCATGTCATCCCAGGCTGGCACACATCGGATCCCCTTTGACTAATGGCAATACTTAAGCCAATTATTGTAATTGATCATCTCATCTTCATATTGTGGCATCATGCTTGGTGAGGGTAGGATGTTAGTCAGGGTCATCATGTTTGCATATACTACATGGTGTTACATTGCTTACCACATGGCAATCATGCCTCAGGTGGTGCTGCAGGGCTGTCTATATTGGATGCACATACTACACTCCCTGTATATGTTTGATAGCAGGTTGTGTCAACTTAGGCATCCCTTTTACTATATGTGTGAGTCAGAGAGAGGTATCATTTCCTGGGTTCCTACTGAGCCAGTGTATGTGCTATGCGTTGCCGCTTTGCCAAAGCCAAGGCATACTGGGCACACCTCCTTCTGCCTACTGGGGCAGGCTCAGGTTGTTCCTCCCCCCGAGTCACACTCTGCCTGTGATTGGCTTGGCAATGGTGGAGGGCTGTTTGGCCCAGCCCTATGCTGGTCCTGCTGCAGCTGTTTTCGCAGAATCATATTATGTAGCATAGCACATACCATGACAATTTGGGTACATGTAGTTGGTGAGTACTGCAAGGCTCCACCAGATGTGTCCAGGCACCGGAACCATGACTTGAGCAGCCCAAACACATGCTCAATTACATTTTGCGTTTGTGCGTGTGCCTCATTATGGCGTTCTTGTTCAGGTGTGTGTGCATTTCTGATGGGTGTCATCAGGCACGGCTCCAGTGCATAGCCAGCATCCCCCACTAAGTGACCACGTGGGATGTCCCCATTGGCAAATGTCTGGTACAGCTGCGTCAGATGCCAGATATGGGAATCGTGGTAGCTTCCAGGGCAGCCAGCACACACATTCATTATTATGCCCTGGGCATCACACACAACCTGGCAGTTGATGGAGGGGAAGCCCTTGCGGTTAATGTAGGTCCTACCCCGCTCACCGGCTGGTGCTTTGATGCATATATGCATGCAGTCTATTGCACCCACTACCTCAGGGTATTCCGCTATTTGCTGGAAGAGACGCATATTGCTGGCCAATACCTCACGGGAATTGGGGAAATATACATGATCAACGACATGTGCTGACATGGCATCCAGGAACTGGTGCAGTACCCTGGATGCTGATGCCTGTGATATCCCCATCATATCACCAGTTGGTCTCTGGAAGGTACCTGTTGCTAGTATTCTTAGGCCAACACATACCTTGGTTTCCACTGGGATGGGTTCCCCTCTGTTGGTTCTGTGTGTGAGGCGTGGCCTGTACAGCTCAACAATTTGCTGCAGGAGGTCTCTGTCCATTCTATAGCTCTCCACTATCTCCAGCTCATGTAACCCCTGGAAGGTGACCCTGGGCCTGTACACTCTTCTCCCTCTCCTCACTGTGGGTTGTCTGGCAGCATTTGCATAGTCACCACCCTCAGCAAGTTGCATATGTCTCCTTATAGCAGCTATGGCAGCCCCTAGCATTTTTGGTCTGAGTGAAGCTTTTTCAGTTTTCACTTCTAGTAGCTTACTCCTCTGTTGCAGTGTCTCTTGAGAGAAACATTCTGCACTGTTGTTTGCAGAGTTTTAAGTGCTGGGCTGGGCTACTGTTCTGCCTGTGCAATTGCCTGCTTCTGATTGTTTTCACCTGCTAGCTCTGCCAGTAATTTCTGCTAGCTTCCTACTATTTCCCATGCTTCCTTTTTCCCTTCTGTTTCCTCAGGGGGGAGCAACGCGCATACCAGCAAAAACACACTCACAGTGGCTAATATGCGTGCACACATGCTTAGACGGACTAGAATCTGCTTATTTGAGTTAAAATGCACGCACACCAGCGCAAACAAGCATACAGGTGTTTAAACAGGCTCCTACATGCATATTCTGCCTTAAACGCGTGCACTCACACTTACACGCACGCACTCTATCTTACTCGTGCCTACCAGCACGCACACGCGCGCATGCACGCCCAGCAAGAAAATTTGGTGTTATCCATCATGTACACCTTCCATTTCTTGGCTTTCCCATGCCTACTTGTTGACACTCCTCTTTCCATAATGTGTGACTGACAGCTTTCACATGCCACTGTCTTCCAATGAGCTGCATTCCTTTCATACATTCCCCCCTGTGATGTCACCTATCTCCTACTCTGTTACTCCCCCTTATCCTACTCCTACACTGCACTGATTGTGCTCATTTTCTATGTAACAGTGCGATTCACTATCCTACCACTCATTTACATAGGCTTGCCTACTAATGCTTAGTTACATGTCTTACACTCCGCTTCCCCCCTTAGCAACCCCTACTCGGTGGCCATGTTGTTTTACCCTGCTATTCCCTTCCATTGTATACTCATGCTTTGCATAAACACACATTTTTGGGTTTAATATTTTTATTTTTTTGTTTTTTTATAGCGCAACCGGTTTGCGCGACGCTGCGCTATGTTTAAACATATTTTTATTTCATGTTTGCATCAGGGTACATTGCCAGTGGCCACATATTTGGCCATTGGCATGCTGCCTGCAACATTTGCAACCTTTATTTGGAGCTGACAAGGCTCCACTGTGTTATTTGCAGAATGGTACTCAGTTATCAACTGAGTACATTTCTGCAGATAACACGGCTCTTACACGGGCAGGTTTCTGCTTCCTGGATCGTGAAATTACCTCATTTGCATGCCTTTTGGCTGCAAGTGAGGTAATTAGCATATCCATGCCCTGCCCGTGTAAGAGCCGTTTTAGGTGCTCTCTTACACGCACATTCAGGCTGTTCCTGGATCACAATGGCTGCATGGAGTCTTACACTACTCTTAGACTCTGTGCAAGCCATCGTGAATCCTGCCCAGTCTGAGAGCTGAATATTATACCAAAGAGAAAATTTTGAATTTCTGAAATTTATTTTAATGTGAGCAAAAAGATCTTATTTAAATTAAAAGTCCATAATATGTATAGCATGACATATTTTAAGAATAATGTAAATGATCAATGAAACAAAAGTTACTTGAAAGAATCTGTATAAAATAGGCTTATTTTTTGCCTGTTCTTTGTCTTTTTTTCTCTTTTGACCTTGTAAATACATGGAAATTATGAATAACTTGTCTTTTGAAAAAAAAAAAAGAAATAGACATACTTTGATGTACCTTAGAAATATGTATATTTTCTATTCAGCAGAAAGGAAGATATGGTAAACAGAGTATATATTTTTAAATACGCTGATGCATAGCTACAGTAAGTGCATCCTATACAGAACTCTTTTTAAGAGTAAACATTTCATGGAGAATGGAAGCACATTCACAGAGTCTGTATTGTTCAACGAGCATCCTGATGAAAACCTAAATGTTACATAAGCCACATGTGTCCGTGGTATGCAAACATGATTTGTGTTCTGTTGGCTGTGTATTTTTATGCCAGAAAGGGATGTCTGAACATGAGACATTGTTGGATTCTACACTACATTTGATACTCGCAGACTTGGAAATCACCACTCCATCTATAATTACCTAAAAGAATACTGCCACTTGCCCAGGAATGTATCCATAGTAGTGCTAGCATGGCTGCACCTCATATATTGTAATTGTTGAGTGCTGCCGCTCTCTGCATTGCAGTGCTACAGCACTTCTGTATCAGGTGAACAGGAATGGCCACTGTAGACTGCAGTCTGACATCTATGCATAGCACGAGGAGCATTTGCATTCATGCTGCACATGACTCTGTGTTGCATTGGTCATACCACATAGTTTACAGACTAGTGCTGGTCCTCTATAGTACTTTAGTAACGTACTAACTTTATGCAGGATTTACCATACCCGTGAATCTCACCCACAACTGCCAGATATAAGTCAATGAATGAACAACTTGAAATTTTCTGAAATTTTTCATTTTTGTACATTCATAAGTAACAGTTTATGAGAACTGGTTTGATAAAGACCATATGAAAGGTACACAACTGTTAAATTATCATACACTTCTACAATTTAATAAACTGAAGCAAGTTAGAATATATGAGCAAAACAAAATTATCAAAAGGAGCTTCTGAACCTCACCTCTGGACTTTATGAAACTAAAGTGCTCAGCAGAAACTATATGAAAATCGTAGCTCAAGTGCACCAAATATCTTGCTGTAAAGTGTTCATGCTAATACTGCATGTAAAGAAAAACTTGAAAAGCATTTGGGAGCTTCAACCCCCCCCCACCCTACACACACACACACACACACACACACACACACACACACACACACACACACACACACTTTACCTTTCTCACTGCATACTTGCTGCACATTGGGGGGAAAAATCAGTCAATAAAATGCAACATAAAATTGTCTTACTCCTTTTCTTGTGCTATGGATTTGGACTGTAAAGAAATAAAAACAGTTCAAGAAGACACATTGCCCTATACAGACCAAGAAGATAAATATGAGGACTGACATTTGAGCAATGAAACATATGAACCAAAAAATCTATTACTGAGTAGTTGAAGTGCAAGCTAGTTTAAAAAAAAAAAAAACGTTAATAGCATGTCTATAATCAACGACAATATCACAAATATTCAATAAATCTTTTTAAACACAGGTCAGGTTCATTACCTATTGAAATTCTGAGGACCATTATTGAGCTAATCTGAATGGTGAGGCTATGTTATCAAATGTGGCAGAATATATATTGGTCCTTGGTTGTGGTACCTTGGCATATTCCCTCTGTGAAGTAGGGTGACCATGAGTGCATATAGTTAGCAGAGGCATGGGAGGAAATAGCCCTCCTCCCACTTCAAGTGGCAGAAGGCATGCTGCATTAATACTTCAACTTTGTCTGTAATTACAGTTTCAGTATATTTGCTGTTTTTGGCATGGAATACCAGATCATTTTGGGCATTTCCATTGCTAGTAAAATCAGGTGAAGGGGATCTTGTAGGGAACCCGTTGTGACTCATGAACATTTTGGGCCAGTGGTGTGGCTTTTCATGCTGTGAGCCCAGCAGAAAATGACAGGACAAAATGTTGGATGGAGTTTGCTAGGAGTAGCTTTGTGGCATGTATTAGTATGGTATACCAAAGAGAGCACCCAGTGTACTGGAAGGGAAGTGTAATACTGCTATTACTAGAAAAAATGTTGTAAAGACCACTGACGTGGATTGCACAGCTTAAAAAACATGGGGAAACTAATTACTGCTTTGCACTGCGGAGGCCAACTACTGTCCCTTCTTTGGATGACTTATTTCTTGACAAAAGCAATGATGGATGTTGGATACTAACAGAGTGAGTAGCTCAGGCTAGACAGCAAGTATTGCAAGCTGGCGATACAGATTATATGTGGAAAAGGAGAGGTTTGCAAGCGGGACATTCCAGTCTCTGACAGGACATGATATAAAGTTTAGTATATACACTTGTAGTGAAGTACAGTCAGGAATGGCTTGTAAAGAGGGGGTGTGGCCGGGATGCAGAGGAGACAGAAGCAGAATTCATAAGCTCTGCTGTTCTTATCATATTTCTGACAGGAAATGTTATTTCTATGTTATCATATTTTTTCACAAAAGTCAATAATACTCTTAAGTAACATCTAAAAATTATTTAATTATTCCTATATTTTCCTGTCAAAAAACTCTTTGAAAGATTTATATATCAACAACATGAGTCACATCAAAACAAACTCTCAAGACACTTCATTAAAGAGGGAGCTTCAAGTGGTTTTGATCAATATCTAGGAGCTGTCTTTAAAAATGGATAAAATGGACAATAAGATAGACAATTTCAAGGAAAGATGTACAAAGCAGATTGAATTGATTTGAGAGTATCTTAACCAACATAAATTACAAATTTCAGGAATAGAAGAAGCTTTGAATGATGTAGAAGAAAGGCTATTGGAAGAAGAAAATAACACTGAGTTCCTATTAAAAAAGGAATGGCTTGTAAATAACAAGGTTTGGACAACACTCTGTATCCATACTCTAGGCTCTACTGTAACAAATATCTTTTTCAATTGACATGATACATCTGTTACTGTTACACCCACTGAGAGAGACATAGTACTTGTTATGCATTATACCACCTCCCCTTGTTAAGAAAAATAAATAAATCTCTGATTTCTTTACAGTAGAATTAAGAAGGCACTATGCTGTATTATACAATGATAGCATATCATCTGCAGATACAACAGAATTCATTTTCAGGCTAGAGTGACTCCATACAGCTCAAACTCTTTTCTCAGTCTGTAATTCAAATTCATGCACGTCCGGTGTTTGAATCTGAGACAGGCAGACTAGCGCAAAGGTTTATTTAGAAGTCTCCTATAACACAAAGGACTGTAGAACAGTATATTAATTAGGGTTAGATGCTGTAGTATTGATATATTTAAAATACCATGGTCAGGAGTCATAGAACAGTACTTCAGTGCAGTGCAGAGTTTATTGACAATTTATCTTATAATGTTGTTTTACTAATTTCAATACATGCAATGTCTGCACCTTGCATTTTATAAGTTTACATTTCTTTATGATTTAACCTCTGGACTCTTTCTTGCCAAGAAGGTACTGATGTATTGCCATGAGCTAGACTTTTTTTGACATTAAAAGGAATTTGCAGATAAATTATTTGGTAAATCTGGCATTTTATAAATATATCCTCTTTTTCTATGGTATCTTCATGTCATTCCCTTAAATAGGAACATCTCTATTTTGCTTCTTCCATAATTACCCTTGACTGTTCTGAATCTTTGCTGCCCCATGAAAAGCCTTTTTAATTTTTCAGGTAATTGCATTTTTATTCTGTCCCCTTTTTAAGAGAAAACACATTTCTGATATGCTTATCATATTGCAGTTTCTGTTTCTGTTGATAGTTTTTTTAAACTGCATTGGTTCTTTTATCTGAGACATTAGACTGATTTCAATTATTCTTCCTGTAAGATGTTGAGATTGAGAAAGACCTATACACTGTAATGCTGATTATCTCTACTCAAGAACTGAAAAACAGCAATTAGATTATGATAAAATGTCAGACATCTTCATTTGATTTTTAACACTTTTCACTGTTCTTTCTAATTATCTGCTTCTGTCTGGGTACAAGGAACTTCAGATGATGTGCTTAAATTCCCATTTGAAGCAAAATTACAGAATTCATTACCTGCAAGGTTCAGATTATTCTTTAATATAACTTCTGTTGGAATACCATACCAAGAAAAAGATAGGATTGAAATTATTAATATCTAGAATACTAGTCACATCTAACTATAAAAGTTTTATATATACAAAATAGTAAGACACACAAAGTAAGCAATGTCGATTCTTGCACTGGAACAATTTAACTCCTACCTTGTTCCACATTACTCTGGATATTCCATGCAAAATCATTTTTCCTTTATTATTTTGATTATGGAAGGTAGCAGACACTTCAGAATTCTGGGTTACTGTTACAGTGACTAACAGTTCAGAATTCTGAATTGCATGCTCAACATTTTCTGACATTCTATGTCTAAATCGAATGTGAAGTACTGCTTCTTCACATTTAACCAGGCCTAACCATGACGTGTGCATGTTACGTAAACAGTGGTTTTCCTCGTATGAATAAGAATGATGACTTTATCACCTTTAAATAATTCTTCACACATCGCAGTTCACCTCTATATGGGAAGCAAGTAATTTTGTGAAAGCATTTGGCCTAGCCAGACAAGCATAATAACATCCTTTAACTGCTATGTCTTCATACTTTCCCATATACATACATTTCTTGACCTTTCAAAAGCCTTTGATATGGCCTCACGTAGCAAACTGATCAATCTACTAACTGACTTGAGTCTTAGTCCATCTACTATTGCATGGTTTCAAGACTACCTAAACACCAGACAGCAAGCTATGCAATGGCAGCAAAACCTCTCCTCTCTTCTTCCTCCTATCATAGGAGTACCTCAAGGATCGATCTTAGGTCCCCTACTGTTTTCATTATTTACTAACAAACTTCACAATTCAACACAGCATGCTTCTGTCCATACCTCTCAACTTCTTAGTGCAAGAAATCTTGACAAGGTCTGACAAAATGTGGGGACAAAGGCCCACAAACAGGGACATATTTTAAACATTGCTCTTATAAACTTAGAAAGTTGCTAGAGTAACAGGGTTTGTGTTAACATATATTTTCTAAAGTCCGAAACTCAGATGCATGTCATTATTTAGTGACTTCAGTCCTCAGATCATCCCACTGATTTGCCGGAAAACCACAAATTTTATGAGGAATAGACCAAAAATATGAAATAAAAATCTGGACATGCTGCAAAAATCTGGACAGTTGAGAGGTATGCTTCTGTCATTCAGTATGCTGATGACTCCACACTATGTGCAGCTTCATCTCTAGATTAACTTCAGCTAATAACACAAGATTCTTTCTCAAAGGTAGAGACATGGCTATCTAATTCTCAACTAATACTAAACCCCAACAAATCTAAACTCGTGATTTTTCCCACACTGCACACTGTGCCCCTCCGCACTTTCAATATCTTGTTCTTGAACAATACCATCATTTCACCGTTATTGGGAGTATTTAGCGATAACAATTTAAGATTTGATATTCATATTGCACAAACAATAAAAATGTGCTCAAAAAGCTAGGCACCCTATACAAAAACAAACAATATACCTCTAATAACACAAAAGCAATTATTGCTCAAACACATCTCATTTCAACTCTTCTTTATGCCTCACCAATTCTCACCAAACTAAAGCAATCAGACTTAGCTAAACTAGAATCATGTTATAACAAAATTGCCAGGTTTGCCACTGACTCTCTATTAGGTCACACTACTGCATAGCAGTCATAAAACTTAACTGGTTAGAATTTCCCCAGCTAGTACTCTATATAACCAACTCACCACCACCCAAAACATTCTAAACCAGCCAGAGAAGACTCCTTCCATCCAAAATCCCCTACCCCCTTACTCTAGTAACTGCAATCTACGTTCGAGAAATAAAACTCTATTGAAAACAGTTAAAGTCAATAATGCTGCTGGTGACTACCTCTGCTTTAACTATACAACAATAAGAGTGGTTGGTTGGGACAGATCATTATGTTTCAGGGTAGGAGCTTCTGTAATAAGCTTGCCAATATTTCAAAGCCCTTCTCTTTGTCTGCAGACAAAATCAAGTTGGCATCATACTCTAGTAACATTGTAAGTGACACTTATATCTCGCTAGTTGAAGATAAACTTTGAAAGAAATTGGAGCATTTTTAGGAATTGCATAACAGCAATCTTGTGATATAGTTTTTTGCATAGTGACTGTTTTGGCATTTGGTTTGAGACCTTCAGAAACCATGATATAATGCATAAATCTAAGGTAAGAGATATATATTTAACATTTAACACTGTTAGCTTACAGACTTTTCTATTTCAGTCTGCCATGTAATCAGTTTAATATTATGATCTTTCTTAGTAAACCCCATGTAAGAAAATCATTTATGACGTTCATAGCACTATGTAGAGCTTCAATAATTTATTAAAGTTCTAAATCTCTGAAATAGATCAATGATGAGAATGTATTTATTTTATTTTTTTTATTTATTACTTGTTTGAGACCCTCAGAGACTATAATATAATGCATGAATCTGTGGTGAGAAATATGTTTTAACATTTTACTTTGTTAACTTTCAGACTTTTCCATTTCAGTCTGTACAGTAATCAGTCTGCATTATTATGCCCTTTCTTGGTACACCCCGCACAAGCAAATCATTTGTTTACAGCATCATATTAAGTTCCAAATCTCTGAAATATATCTGGCGAAGAGAATTGATGTACTTATTTATTGTTTGTTTGTTAACCAGATAAGTCTATTAGACAGGAGTTGATCTGGGACCACTGTCTGATTACGTGACATGTTCAGCCTTGTACAGTTTGCAAGTAGAAACAGAAGGAATTAACAGTAGGATTAAGGCTTTAAGCTCATTAGCAGTTCATGGAGCCTTAACCCTTTATTTGACCAAAGGAGTGATAAAAAGATATGCAGCTTTGAACTAGATTTGTTTGAGTTTCCACAAGCCTTGACCTGCATCACAGACTGAAAAAAAATGTTTACAATAGTTCTCAGTGGGTAGTGTTCCCTTTTAGTCCATTTGTTCAAGGTTTGCAAATCACTCCATATCCTTATTTGCCTGGCTTCCATAGAGTGACCGTACTATTCACCCATTGTGTAGGTTTATCTTGCTTAACAATTGTACGGAAGTGTTACCGTTGTTTTTACCATCTGCAACTTCACTAAGTGCGGTAAGTATTATACTAAGTGACACGACTCACAGGGACTGCCTCAGGGGAAATCCTAATATAATATTTACCTGATAAACAACTCAAGCAATCAAACAGATCAGCATACTTTCATAAAATATTATTCCAGGACTACTCCACGATGATTTGTTTGAATTACTTCTTTTTCTTTATTTTGTGCCTGTTTAACCCTCAGGAATGCACTCAAAAGAGTATTTTTGCTACTTTCATTGCAAACATTCATATTACTTGCTCTGAAATCTTTTGAAATTATTTCTAAAACAGCCTTATTGCACTCATTCTTGCTAACAAGCAATATTATTATTGGAAACATTCAGTCTTCTTTCCTTATAAAGATTCAAGAAGTCCCCTGTTTGAACATGGGAAGTGATTTTTGCTTGAACACTGTCAACCTTTTAATCATACTAGGCCTCTCAAAAGGTATTCCATGTCAGATATTTGGCTGATTCAATGTATTTACCAAACATTTGGGGGGGGACCTTCTACGTTCTCTGTGTATATTCACAAATAGGCAAAATCTGACCAAGTGGTTTCAACTTATAACCTGAATATATCAGAAGATCTCATACAGATTAATACATAGTACCAGACTAATTCAGTAGCCTAACCAAAGATTCCAAAATAATAATATACTGTACTCTTGTATCAAGCTTAAAAGCAATACTCATGTATTGAATACTCAGATTTTGTTACCAAAACATGTTCTCAGTGCTTTCTGCTTTCTGACTATGCATTTTATTTTAACCACCAATATTTCTGCAAATTGCTTGTGATTAGATTCAAAAGAATGATAACTTTCTGACTTGACTTTATATCCACAAAGCCTACAAATGTATGACCTCTGCTTTGTCTTTTTTTTCTTATATATAACTGCCCACTGCATATGTTTCTTTATTTTCAAGTGTGCTTCTTACAAGAATGAGCTTGGATAATTATGTGGCATTAATTCTATTTTATATCATTTATAACTTTTGGCTTATGTCATCAATTTTTAGTTAGTCTTTTTAACTACGTTTTCATCTGTCCATACACATGTTCAGTAAATTTTCTAGTGTTAAATTTGACTCTGTCAACAGTCAGCCTGTAACTTAAACTCTTACAATGCCACAAGTAATTATATCTGTCTGTCAGTCTATCGATCTATTTATATTACGGTATACATTCATTTGTCCAAAACACATTTCTGCAGTCATACGGTTGTGCGACCTGAAATGTCGAATCACAACACTCCAAACATACCAAGAGTTCAAAAATGGTAATCTCGATAACGAGATTCAACCATTTTCGAATTTGAAAATGTTACATACAGCATTATGCAGGACAAGCTCCCCACTTTAATATACAAACTCTGAGATCGCACTACAGTAAGGGAAAGGATTAATTTCCCAGTCCCCGCTATAGTGCGATATGCACCCACAATGCAAACTTCAAATGAGCAGATACCAATGTGCATTCACACATTTGAAAGTTGCACCTTTTGTTTTCATAATTTTGGAGATCTGGAGGTTGTACTTTCATACTTTGGTGAATCGTACAACCTTCGTGCGAACAAATTAATGTATACCTATATTACTTTACCAGGATAAAGCACAGATCAATACTGACCAATTTCAGGCTCATTCTGAGTGAAATACAAAAGATTTCACAAACAAAATGCAGAAATGTAAGCAATAACACAATAATTTAGACTAATTACATAGAAAAAAAATGTTCATGTACATTCCAGTGAACAAGCACTGCGCAATGTACAATCAAGCAGAGTGTAATGTACAATATATACATTAGTTTCTAAAGTGAGTTAATCTTCTTTAAATCGTGAGAGAGGAGAAAAGACTTGGAAAGGAGATAGGTTAGGTGATCTATTCTGTGTTGAAGCAGGAGAATTTGGCTTGGATGAATACATGAGTTTTGAGATGCATTCTGAATTTGGAATAATTGACAATTTCCTAAATGTTGATGGGGAGAGCTTGCCAAATGCCTGAAATGAGATAGCATGTGCTGTGCGGTGGAGTTTGGATCTATGGATAATAAGAGCTGCTGTGGCTTGTGAGCAGTGTCTCATGTTTTATGAGAAGGTTTTTTTCATACAGTCTAGTTGCTAGGGTAATAAATGTATGGAGCTAGAGTTGTTTGTAGAGTTGGGATCCTGAAAGTAGGTTAGATATTTCTTTTATGGGTAGCCATTTTTTCTAGGGTGATACAGTGATACTCACAGAAAGGTGAGTTTGTACTTAATCAGCAGATCTTGTAAGAGATAGTCTAGAATGTGATAATGTTTTTCTTGGGAGCCCAAAGCAAAAATTGGGAAACTATATTCAAGTTGGGAAAGGAGGACTCCATGTGGAGTTCCAAAAAAGCATAGTTTTGGTTTTGGTGAGGTTAAGAAGTAGTTTATGGTTATTGAGCCATTGGCGGAGCTTACGTAAGTGCAACTAGAGATGGCATTGAATATTGTTGTGAGAATGACCAGATCATTAAATGACCATGTCATCACCACAAAGGATAAGTGAGAGATGGGGGAGGTCACAAGGAAATGTATTAATGAATATGGAAAAGAGGATGGGGACAAAAATGGTTCCTTGTGGTACATCTTTGGTAACAGGTGCAGATTCTGATTGAAAGAATGCTATTTTAACTCTGAAGTTTATATCTTATCTTTGTATCATGCATACCACTAAACTTATAGTCTGTCACTCTATGAGCTCTTCACATCAACATCTACAGTCCTCTGAGACCTTTGATTTCAGGAAGTGATATATAAAAGATTTTTATTTGTCTCATAATATGTTTAGACATTGGGCCAGATACACAAAGGCTTGCACGGAGTCTATGAGTAGAGTAAGACACCAGCCAACCAACATGTCTGCTGAGTGATCCAGGAACAGCTGGCAGGGGCGTGCAAGAGAGCTCCTAAAATGACTCTTGCACGGACAGTGTTCATTTATGCAAATTACCTCATTTGCTGCTGAAAGCTACGCAAATGAGGTAAGTTTGCGATCCAGGAAACATTAACCTGTCTGAGTAAGAGTAGTGTTATTTGTAGAAATGTACTTGGTTGGCAACCGAGTACCATTCTGCAAATAGGAAAACGGAGCTATGACAGCTCCAAATAAAGGATGCATCCAGTTGAGGAAGCATGCCAATGGCCAAATATATGGCCATTGCCATTTTTATCCATTGCAAAATAATAAAAAAATATTTTTTTTTCTCGATCTCCGATGTTTAAGCATTGCGCAGCGCCACGCAAACGTGTGGCGCTCTAAAAACCAGAAAAACAAAAAATAAAAGCCACAAATAGGGATTTTATTCAAAATATTCATCTGCTATGCAGGTGAATGGCAGGCTGAAGACAACATGGCTACTGAGTAGTGGTTGCTAAGGGGGGAAGTTCAGACTGAGAGCTGTAACCAAGCATTAGTAGGCAATCCTATACAAATGAGTAGAAGGATAGTGAATCCCAAATTTCCCTGCCATGTGAACCATGAGTAGGATTAGGGGAGTAACAGCATAGAAGATAGGTGACATCATGAGGAGGTATGTATCAAAAATACTGTAAGCTTATTGGAGCAGAGTGGCATGTGTTTGCTGTGAGTTACTCAGGACTGGAAGAGGCATGTCTACAGTTGTCTAAACTGAAACCCAGAAACCGAAGGTGTATGTCGTGGCTATCACTAAAGTTTCTTGCAAAGCTGCTTACACTGTGTGCGCATGTGTGCGTGCCTATAAACCTGTCTAAGCCTGTGTGCATGTGTGTGTGCCCATGTAAGCCTGTGTAAGGCCGTCTAAGCCTGTATGCACAAATGTGGACCCGCCTAAGCCTGTGTAAGCTTGTGTAAGCCTGTGTGTGTGTGCGTGTGTTTGCGCTTGTTTGCATGGCGCTACTCCCTGTGGAAACAGAAATGGGAAAAGGAAGGAAAAGAAGTAGTAGGAAGTTAACCAAGGAGAACTAGCAGAGCTGCCAGGTGAAATCAATCAGAATCAGCAAATTACACAGGCAGTACACTAGCCCAGCCCAATCCAGCACTTAAAACTCTGCAAACAACATCCCCCCATGTTTTTCTCAGAAACACTGCAACACTGCAGTCTACAAAGAGAAGTATAAACTTAAAAAGCTTAACTGAGACAAACAAATGTTAGGGGCTGCCATTGCTATTATAAGGTGACATGTGCAAGATGCTGAGGGTAGTGCCATTGTGAATGCTGCTGAGCAACCCACAGTGAGGAGATGGAGAAGAGTGTACAGACCCAGGGTAACCTACCAGGGGCTACATGAGCTGGAGATAGTGGAGCGCTATAGAGTGGACAGAGAGCTCTTGCAGCAAATTGTTAAGCTGTGCAGGCCATATCTCACACACAGAACCAACAGAGGGGAACCCATCCCAGTGGAAACCAAGGTATGTGCTGGCCAAAGAATACTAGCAGCAGGTACCTTCCAGAGACCAACTGGTGATATGATGGGGATTTCACAGGCATTAGCATCCAGGGTACTGCACCAGTTCCTGAATGCCATGTCAGCACATGTCGGTGATCATGTATATTTCCCCAATTCCCGTGAGGTATTGGCCAGCAATATGCATCTCTTCCATCAAAAACGGAATACCCTGAGGTAGTGGGTGCAATTGACTGCACGCACATACACATCAAAGCACCAGCCGGTGAGCGGGGTAGGGCCTAAATCAACCGCAAGGGCTTCCACTCCATCAACTGCCAGGTCGTGTGTGATGCCCAGGGCATAATAATGAATGTGTGTGCTGGCTGCCCTGGAAACTACCACGATTCCCATATCTGGCATCTGTCGCAGCTGTACCAGACATTTGCCAATGGGGACATCCCTGACGGTCACCTAGTGGGGGATGCTGGATACGCACTGGAGCTATGGCTGATGACACCCATCAGAAATGCACACACACCCCTGAACAAGAACTCCATAATGAGGCACATGCACAAACATGAAATGTAATTGAGCGTGTGCTTGGGATGCTCAAGTCACAGTTCCGATGCCTGGACACATCTAGTGGAGCCTTGCAGTACTCACCAACTACATGTACCCAAATTGTCATGGTATGTGCCATGCTACACAATATGATCCTGTGAAAACAGCTGCAGCAGGAACAGCATGGGGCAGGGCCAAACACCCCCCACCATTGCCAAGGCCTGCACAGGCACAGCATGACTTGGAGGAGGAACAACCTGAGCCTGCCCCAGTAGGCAAAAGGAGGCATGCCCAGTATGCCTTGGCCTTGGCAAAGTGGCAACGCATAGCACATACACTGGCTCAGTAGGAATCCTGGAAATGATACCTCCCTCTGACTCGCACATAAAATAAAAGGGATGCCTAACTTGACACTACCTGTTTCCAAACATGTATAGGGAGTGTAGTATGTGCATCCGATACAGGCAGTCCTGCAGCACCACCTGAGGCATGATTGCCATGTTTTAAGCAACATAAAGCAGTGCTAAGCAGCTTTTACCAATATCTAGTATATGCAAACTAAATTGCTCGTGCCAACTAGTGCAACGTCAGGCAACGTTGAGCAATGTTGGGCAAGGTTGGGCAAAGTTGAGTAAAGTCAGTTAAACATGCTCATATCTGCTTTACTGTTCCTTAAGCAGTCTGGTCTGCCCAGCATGAAAATAAAAAGCAATGACAGGGCTCGAACCCAGGATATTACGTATTATAGTCACAGTACTGAACCACTAAGCCACGATAGCATTTCAGTGGTGCAGACACAGCAGGACAATTATACACTAATGCAAACACAAAGAAATGCTGTATCATGCCCCTAAAGAGGCAAATGGGTAACCTCCTCCACACGCCTATAAAGACAGAGAACATCAGACTAGGCGGTGTGATGTGGGTTGTGTAGGCTATAAAGTCACAATCTAATATACGTGATATTGGATGCTAAGATCTGTAGTACAGTAGTATGCCTCAAGCCACTACGATAGGCAACAGTACAGACTGAAATGGTGTCCTGTACATAGCAGTGCAGGCATAGCAAATGTGTATAAGTGTCAGGTGAAACCCACATCCTATGTACACTCACAGTAACAATCAGGTGTGCCCCCGGATAGAAATGTACAAAGAATAGCTGTCCCCCATGTATGTAGAAATGTTGACAAGTCTATGCAAAGTGTCGCATGGAAGCCCTGCAGGCACAGCATGATCCCTGTTGATCTATGACACAAAGGTGAGCCCTGCTGTAAACATACATCTTGATTTTCCATACACATATAGTATAAATGTCTATACCGGGCGTGCTCACACACTCCAACAAATGTAGTGGATTTCATTCAGCATCACAATGAAAGGTCATACTGGGCATGCTCACACACTTAGGCTAAATACGGATGTGATAATAAGGGATCTATGGACAAATGTGGATAGTCATCTCTACTTCCAGAAACACATTCACAAAGTGGTCGGAAAATCATTCTATGTGTTCACACAAACTGCCAAGGTCTGTGCATGTAGGTCAAAGGAGGTTCCCAATACTCAGCAGTCATCAGACCTGTCAGAGAGTACCACAACACACTTGCGATGAATCCGACTAGGCATGTTCAGCAGCTAGAAAGACCAATGAAGAACCTTAACAAGAGGATTACTGGCCTCAAATAGTTGCCCCATGCAACAAGACTGAATGTAACCCAATCTGTACTCTGTTGCATACTGTCTACTCAGGAGATCTCTGCCCAACAGACAGGTTCATGTCATGGTTACACTCAGATCTGTTCTGAGTTACAGCTCAATGGCACTAAATGTACAGAGCCAACTGATATTGCCAACATCCTGGCAGATAGGATCACTATTAACTTTACCCCCCTCTCACCCATGAAAGAGCACATCTCTATAATGGAAAACTGCAAAGTTGCTGTCATCATGGCTGCACAGGTAAAAAACACTCTCCAAAGCCAGTATCACAGCAGCCATGGGACCAGATAACTTCCCAGGCTGTGTAGTATCTACTTCCCTTAAGTAAACATTACCATGGCAGGTCTGTGGCTGCTGAAGTTTCCAGAGGACTGCAAACTAGGAGCCATAATTGTAAACAATAAAGATGTGGACATCCTACAAAAGGGCCTCACTGAGACAGGTGGCTATTGTCAAAGCCATGGGCTCTAGCTCAATGCCAAAAGGTGCAGTGTCATCCCCTTTGTTAAAAACTCTGTAGCCATGAACTACAACATAGGTGGTGGTATACTTCACACTGAAAGTGTGACAAGAGACCTTGGGTCACAGGTGGACAGTAGATACAACTGTGATAATCACATTCCCACAGTAGTCAGGAAACTCTCCTATGTGACACACCTCATCATAAAATGTGTCTCATGCAGAATAGAAGAGGACAATATTCCCCTCTACTCATCACTCACAAGAACTATAATAGAGTACAACGCCACTGTTGCTATGTACCTCACAAGACAACTACAACAACTGGAAAGCCAGCAGCAATACCTCACAAAGAGCATTAGCGGCCTGAAATACATGCCATACACAGACCATCTCAAAATGCTCCATCCGTACTCCCTTGCATATCGCCTACTCAGAGGTGTTCACTTCCTAACATACAAAGCTATGTCAAACACAAAGCTGTTGGATATGCTCCATGTAAAACATTCACAATCCCTCCAACCTTCGGACCCAAAACCACAAGTGAAATACAAAAGGCCAGGGGTGTACCCATTTACCTTATGGATACCCACACCTTCAGGTTAGTGGCACAGCATGAGGAGAACAGTGGAAAATATAAAGGTCCTATCAAACACCATTATATGAGGAGATTACAACTACACAAACAGTGAGCGGTGGAATTACTCATGTACGACTTCCTTCGCCCAATGTTTCCTAGAGTTTAAAAACCCTAAAACCCTGGAACAGCTGGTCACCATGCCCACTAGAGGTGACAACATACTGGACATGATCATCACCATCATGGGGTACCAGTGTTCCACTACAGAGATAAACCCCTCGCTGGTAATATCAGATCATGAAGTAATCACACTGGACATCCACACACCCCCCCACCCAGTCAATGAAACCACTGTGAAGACATTTGCAAAAGCAAACTGCACACTTCCCAAGACCAAAGTGGAACATTCCAAAGCCCTCTTGCTATAGGATAATGGTATACAATCTGCAGAATCATTTACAAGTGCATCCTATGAGTATTTACAGGAATGCATGGAATGAGACATCACAAATAAAACCAAGATGCACTCCTCCAAAAATAGGACAACAATCAGGTGGTTGTTGCCCATAAATAAGCTAGACAACAGAAGGAGGAAACGAACACATGATAGAGCCAACTTCACTAAAGGAAAGGCATCACTGATCATTATCAGGAAGAAACAATGATCGCTCATAAAATAATCCAAGGACAGTTTCTAAAGACAAATAGCCAAGGAATGTAAGAATAACAACCACAAAGCCTTCGGTAGCTATACCAGACATGTAGGTGTCAACTTCCAAATATGCTGTCAGCTACTGAAAAATGGAAATAAATACACCAAAGCAACTTTCATTTCCCACATCCAGGTGGACAAGTTCAGTTTAAACTCCCCCCATCACCCCCAAAAGGGCCTGTGTCCATCACAGAAGGATGCAGAGCCCCAGACATCATGGACATGCAGGTAAAGACAGCCCTCACCAAAGCTAAGAACACAGCATCAATGTGACTGGATGGTGTCCCAGGCTGCATCTTACACTAGGCCCATGAGGAACTGGACCCTCACCTACATTCACTGTCCAGACACAAGCGTACCAGAGGCTATGTACCCAAAGAATGGCATACACAAACAGTCATCCAGCTCCACAAAGGGGGTGCCACAACAGAACATGGACACCATTGCCCAATATGTCTACTCAGCCTGGTCTACAGAGCTATTGAGAAAATTGTCATGGAACCCATAAAATGAGACATTGGAGACCTCCAGAGACTGGACTCTCCACAACTTTGCCTTGTTAAAGTCAGATCCTGGCTCCTAAACCTAGTTGACTTATTTCAAACAGTTACCAAGGGCATAGATGGAAGCAAAAGTAGTCCACACAGCCCACCTGGTCCTCACAAAGGACTTTCTACACCATTCCCCACTCTGTCATCATGGACAAGTGTACCAGCTTGAACATTAACAGCTATGTCACAGGATGGGTGGCCAAGTGGCTCACAGATCAAACACACATGTTCAGAGTTGCGGTTGCCATGTCCAACTCTAAGCCAGTCACAAATGGCATCCCACAGGTCTTGGTCCTGGGACCCCAAATGTTCAGTAGATACTGCTCAGAGGTACAGGCAAGCATGGGAGGTGTATGGCTGAACAGGTTTTCAGATGAATAGTAACTGTGGTCCATAATCGACTGTACGGCTAACACAGACATCCTCCAGAAGTATCTTACAGAGACAGATACCTGGTTTCAAAACAATGCCCTCAAGCTGAATGCCAAAGAATGCATAGTCATCCCCTTTGGGTACAACAAAGTGCACACAAATTACCACATAGGTGGTAATCCAGTATGTACGGAGAAAGTCATTATGGCCCTGGGGACACAGGTAGATAGTAAACTCCCCTTTGATGATCACATGGCCAAAGTGTTTAGACATTCCTTCAATGTAGCCCACCTAATGTCACCTAATGTAACCCACTTTGTATAGTCTGATGATGTCACCATCCTACAAATATACCTGTGGAAAAGTTCACTCTTAGTGATGTGTATAGCGCAGTGTATAAATGCGTATTTCTGTAGTATTTTAAAGTAGTTAGGTAGTGGTTTGAATCCTTCACTTGTCAAGTTTGTGTGTGGTCCCTTTGGGAAGGAGCAACCTTTTAGGAGAGTAGTAAAACACCTTAAAAGTGGTAAACCAGTGTTTGTCAAGTCTGATGATGTCACCATCCTACAAATATACCTGTGGAAAAAAGCACTCCCAGTAATGATTCTCAGGTATCATGAAGTAGTTAGATAGGAGTTTGAATCCTCCACTTTACCGCTGTGTGTTTGTGTGTGATCTTCTTGGGAAAGAGCAACCTTTCAGGAGAGTAGTAAAACACCTTAAAAGTGGTAAACTAATCTTTGTCAAGTCTGATGATGTCACCATCCTACAAATATACCTGTGGAAAAAAGCACTCCCAGTAATGTGTATAGCATGTTGTGTTAACACATACTCCTCAGGTTTCATGAAATAGTTAGGTAGGGGTTTGAATCCTGCAATTGACAAGTGTGTGTGTGTGGTCTCCTTGGGCAGACGCAACCTTTTAGGAGAGTAGTAAAACACCTTAAAAGTGGTAAACTAATCTTTGTCAAGTCTGATGATGTCACCATCCTACAAATATGCCTGTGGAAAAAAGCACTTCCAGTAATGTGTATAGTGCATTGTCTTGATGCGCCCTCCTCTAGTATCCTGAAGTAGTTAGGTAGGGGTTTGAATCCTGCACTTGGTGAGTGTGTGTATGCGTGTGACAGTGCTGGGGGTTTTGCTTTTACTACCGTATGACATATCAGTAGGCGTTGCACATGTGAGGTAGCTGTCAGGCAAATACGTATACGTACATGTTACCTCAATTATTGCATGTATGGGAACCCTGCTTTATCCAAGTACACAGTTGGCATCTTTGCCAAACTGTGCTGCTGCTTCCCAGACCTTAGGTCACATCTATATGCTTGTGACAAGGCCAGCCACTGCAGTGATGCCTGGCCTAGGTCATCCGTGTCACACACACTCATTACGGTTTCTATTGAATTGTGTGAGTGAGGGTTTATGGCCGAGGTATATGTCAGACCTGTTCAAATGCAGCAGAGTCTATCAATGATGTCTATGCATTATAGATGTACAACAACCTTTGTGGACATGCATGCAGACCCCTTATTGCTTATGTGATCCACCGAGGGATTTCAAAATACCTTAGGGAATGTGATTATCAAAGGAGAGATGACGTAACACTAGGTTGCATGTACACATCGGTACCTGTTCATCATGTTGGTGGCTACTACCTATGTGGTACTGTGGGGATACTATGTTCTGTAAAGGTGGATGACTATGCTTAGTTTGGCCTATAGCTTTACAGCATGGGTTTGACAACAGATATCTGTCTGTATGATACCCTTGTGGAGGATGTGTGTGTCACCTGAAGAATGCAGTTTAGGCCACAGTATGCATTAGCACATGTGGACAGACATATCCCTACTGTGATTGCTTGTAGCTAAGAGAGCCATATGCCAAACAGGAATGGTCTCAGTAATGGGTGCAGCTGAATACCACTGGTTACTGGCATAGTATAGTACCTGAAGGATGAAAAACACAAGCAAGATGGGTCTGGAAGCGATAAGAGCAAACTCCACGTAATAAAAAACACTGTTTATTGTTAGCGCTTTCGGCTCGGTCACTACCAAGCCTTCTTCAGACAAAACAGTTTAAAACAAACAGTTAGAATTTAAATACAAAGGCTTGGTAGTGACCGAGCCGAAAGCGCTAACAATAAACAGTGTTTTTTATTACGTGGAGTTTGCTCTTATCGCTTCCAGACCCATCTTGCTTGTGTTTTTCAATAGTACCTGAAGGATCCAAATGTTGCTGTGTGTCCTACATCTGTGTGTCAGTTGTCAAGACATCATCTAACAATTGGTTATGGTCAGGCTGTTGAAGTCATGTATACTACCAGAATGCAAAACAAAGACAGATAGTAACAGTATCACCCACAGCACAGTGTCAAACCATGTCATGCAAACATGTGTAGTCAGGTTCCAAAATGTGTGTAGTACAATGCATACTGGCCACCAATGGAAACTATGGAGTATTACTGTGTAATACAGAGCATGTCACCCTGCCCATGTGTCCACTATGCACGTACATGCAGACAGTGCACCTCCACCATTTTCACAACTGTACACCTGCACATATGTTCTACACACATCCCACACATACTGTCCACTCTCTAACACATGCTGCCTATACTGCACACATCAGCCAAGTGGCAAGTGGGCTGACAATATACAATTCGAACTAACACTGGTGTAAACAACACTACAATGACAATCATAGCTTTAATGCATCATGTCTGCTCAGCTACACCTTCAAGCATATCATTATACTCTACTGCTGACAACATGCTAACATTGCTATACTGCTATAAAGACACCCTGTACATCAGCACCATGGTAGCCAGTTCCTGCATCGATGTTACAGATGACAGGAGGTGGCACAGGTTTCATCATATGCACAGGGTTTGTTGTTGGTTTGCTAGCGGCCTACAGTGAGCCATCCAATTGACATGTATGTGTGTGTGTATGTGTGAGGGGCAAGAATACTGGTATGGACCAATGTTGATGTAATGTGTGTGTGTATGTGTTAGTCCTAGGTGTCTGGATTATGTGTGTGCATGTCTGCATGCACACAGTTCCACCATGTGGCTGCCACATACGGGTATTTGTGGGACAGCCACAGACTGTGCCTGCGAGGCTTTACAGATCACCATCTCTGGCCACGGATATGGTACCTGTGCCTGGTAGGGGTGCTACTGACACAATCAGGTACTAAACCAGACTGGGTACTATCCCCAGAGGTAGATGGATGTACACTGGACCCAGGTCCATGCTGGGACTGTCCAGAGCCACGTGCACATGGTCTTTTAGGACATTCTATGGACAGCCCACCCCCAACAATGCTGGGGCTGGTACTGGCACTACGGGAGCAGCTGTGGCTTGAGGGACATCCATGGCAACAGCCAGCTGCTGAAGTTGCTGGCATACATCCACGTCGATGACTCAACCATCCTGCACTGTCCTGACACATGGACATGACATTGTGGAGGACATCTAATGTCACTCCCCAACATCTATCAGTGACCTCAGTGTAATTACGGATGGCACCAGCTAGGTCATGGATACTGTCTATTACAGCGGTGTTATGTGCCCTCTGTGCCCTTAGTCCCTGTCTGGTGTACCATTCCATGCGTGCCTGTGCCTCCATGACAGCCTGGAACATGCGTGAGGTTGTAAGACCTGTGGCACATCTGCCAGTGGCATAATGAGCAGCAGTGCTAGGAAGAGAACCCCTGGACATCTGCCTATGTGGTACCCTTCCAGACATCTGGGTATGGCTGCTGTGTCAAGATGCATGTGCCATGGATACCACACTGTCCTGGCCAATGTCGACTGTATGCTGTCCCTCTGCTAAGGGCATTGGTGATGGATGTATTGGCAGTATGACTGTATGCATGGATGGGGTGGACACTTGTGTACTGTCAATTGGTGGCCCAACGACAGTCCCTGGCAAACATGCCTGTGCCTCAACACACCTATCATCATTATCACTATTATGCTCAGTGACATCAGTTTCCCTGCTGCATTGAACCAGCCCAAAATCAGCACCTGTGAGAGGAAGACAGGAAACACACTTTACGACCTGTACATGATGTCGGCACACATGCACACATGCACACATGCACGCATGCACACATGCACACTTGCACACATGCACACATGAACACATGCACACATGCACACATGAACACATACACACAAGAACACATGAACACACAAACACATGAACACATGCCCACATGAACACATGCACACATGCACACAAATACACTCCTCACTAAAACAGACACACACACACACACACACACACACACACACACTACCAGCAATCCTGAACATACTCAATAGAGTGTGATGTTGGGGTACAGTATCACAAGCCAAACATTTATATCAAATGTGACAGCATGCAGGACATGTGTTGCTCAACAGCATGCAGTGTGAGTGTAGACAGCCCTTGCTAATAACAGTGTACATGGCTTTGATGCATGTGTGTTTTGTTCAGTGAATGGCCTCACCCTGGAATGCAATGTGTACATGGCCACAACATTGCTGTGCAGGTATTAAAAGCCCTGCAATGTCCTGTGCACCATCAGTCACAGGTATACATACCATGGCTGGATGTGTATCAGTGTGTCACATAGATATCCATTTCTGATTAGAGCATCTGTGTCTTTAGCAGATAATTGTGGACACAGGTTTAGCACATGCATGATATGTATACACACAGGATGAGTGGTGCATGTATACCCAATGGAATACCATTGCTCAACATAGCCATTGTACAGTGGTTATGGTGAGTGTAGGACATATTGTGGACATGCCAGTGCCAGCCATGACATGGCATGCTACCACACAACTGCAACATGAAACATCACACATACACAATGTGTGTCATGTGACCTATACACTCTATAGCATTACAAGACATATGTGTGTCACTTTCTACAAATGGTGATTGCTATGCATATTGTGTATAGGTGCATATATCTGCACACACACAACATTGAGGTGCATAGCAATTCATGATATGTGTAGTACTGTGGCCACTGTAACTGGATGGGGTGTAGTACCATGAGCCATCATCATGCAGCATCATGTGGTCAATCAAGTCTACTAATGTGTGCCAGACCGGCACATAGCATGCTGTACCTGAACTGCAGTACCATGGCTACATTCACCATTTCACAGCCAGTTGTTACATGGGTTTGTAAGGTGCCCAATAGGGAGCATTCCCTAACATGAATGTGTTATGTGTTGAAGAGTGTCGCACAGCCACATGTGAGGCATTTACCCCTCAGGTATATTATGTGTGCTGTGTGGATGAGGTTTGGGATACTGTAGTGTGACCTTACAGCGGGTGTCTGAATACGCCATGTGTAGCATGTTAACATGTACTGCGTATGACAAAGTTGTGTATGTTGTGTGCATGTGTATCAACTCTGTCTATCCAATGTCCACTACAGTGTTGCCACAATTGTGTGCGATGCTCTGTGTATTGTATGTGTTTTAAGCAGCTACCCACATTACTAGGATGTGCATAGTCTCACAGAAAACATGCACAGCATGCATTATGCGTAGGTGTGTTACGTGTACACGGCCTACACCTCACCTATGACATGCACATTTAATTAGCAATATTAAAGGTAGAACACACTCACCAGCATGGGTCTGCTGCCTTGCTGTCACACCAGAGGGACCTACAAGGATATGAGACACTTTGTCAGTGGCAACAACTGTGGCATTGCTACTGTGTGTTTGCAGTCTTACAGTAGTACAATGGTTGACAGTCACAGGCCTACAGATTATATTCCTAAGTAGTAGTATTGCACAACACTAGGCACCACATCATCTAACTACACAGTACACATCTCACATAAGCATGCTCTACCAATAGAGGTAACAGTATTCTACAGCTATGCCATGTTACCTGCACGCTCCATGTCAACTTGCTGGGTGGCTCTGGCCTCCATGATGATACATGTTACTTGTGGTTGTTGTTGGCCAGGAGCCACCTGGCTCAGGAGCAGCTCCTCCACTCTGGTGAGGGGAGGACGGATGGCTAGCCCCCCACCTGTGGCAAGCTGTTGTCTGCAGATATCAGACACACGCTGCTGGACATGTCTAATTAAATCACTGCAGTGATGGCGTACCTGCTCATATGTCCAGTTATGCATGCCTATGTCATTTACCCTATGGGCAAGATCTTGCCACAGCGCAGTCCGCTTATGCTGGTCCTGGCTAGTTCTGGAGAACAGCAGAGCATAGTGCTGCACCAGGCTCGCTGTGATCTGTTCTTCCTCAGCCGTGCTATATGCAGGATTACGATGGTGGGACATTACCCTGGAAGACAATGAAACAATATGTGTGAGCAAGTCATGTGGCACACGTAACATTCTAAAGTACAGATATCAATTAACTGCCATATATAGCAACCTATTGGCTGTCAGAAGATACACACTTTCAATACCACATATCAGTTCTCAACCCACAGATGCTTGACAGTGCCAGGCACACTCTATATATCAAACCATGTTTTGCACAGCAACAAAGTTAAAACTGTATGTAAGACTATACAACAGTACATGGCACACTGTATGCGACACAATGCACCACCTAGCCACAGGAGGTATATATCATGCTAATGTATCATGAAATATGTAATCCATTGCAATGATTGTAAAGTCCACTGACAGTATTACCAGTATACCAAACTAGTCGTTGATGGCAGACCCCTGCCTAACATATGTGCATATTCATTAATATAGGTGGCATACTGCTGTACTAGACTATACATGTTGCTAGATACGCAGTTATATCCTTTAACACACATATGACTGAGGCCATGGTACAGGCATACCCACACACACATCAGACATACATACTAGACACAAAGGTATGGCAACCCAGGTGACCTTTACCTGTGCACCTTACAGTTCTGTATGTTAGTAGTTACAAGACCTTTTGCCTGAGGTATGTAATCTGTGAGGACCTCACTGGCTGCAACAATGCAAACCTGAAGAATCATACCCACAGCGTTTAACCACCACATGTCATATACCAGCACTGTATGCTGTCTGATCTGCCACACCCTAGAACCTACATAGAAATATGCACATAACAACCTTCAACAACATATATATATCCACCTTTCACAAACAGTTGCAGTATGTCCCTTGCTCAATGCACATGTACAGATGCTAATATATCTGACACGGACAGATCTCTCCGTATGTGTGTGCCATACACACACAAGGACCACACTGTTGTAAGTCCATGTACCTCACGGCTGACCTGTTGGGCCTTGCTGCAACATGAACAGGTGTCACATGTGAGCACACAGTAATATTAGAGGGTGTGTGTATATATATATATATATATATATATATATATATATATATATATATAGCTGCAAATGATGAATTAGTATACTAGCCTGGTACAGCTGTTGCCAATGCTAAGCTACACGTTAATATGACTATCATGCATTTGTTACGCTGTCTCATCCATGTTTACATAACCGTATAGGCTACTACCCCAAACAGACATTGTACACACTACTGTACACAACACAGATAACATGGATCAGATGTTTGACATTTAATGCTGAACTACATATGTCACAGTCGCATCCCACTGCACACAGCTACACACTCATTTCTCCATGCCAGTAGTTATGCAGGGCATCTGTGCATTGATACGTACTGCTGCCACATATGGATGATTCAAACTATGTAGAGTACTCTTCATAAACATCTACTACATTCAAGTAAATACATAGCTGTTACATACCTTTCCTTTGTATATGTTCGTATTTGTTGTCGTATATCCTGAATTAAGTTTTCAAGGTATATTTGTTTTTCAATATATGTTATTTTTCAATATATCATTTACTTTTCAAGATATTTTTTTTCAATCATTTTTTATTTCAATATATATTTTTTCAATATATTTTTTATTTCAATATTTTTTTCAATATTTTTTTTCAATATAATTTTTGTTTTTCAGTATATTATTTTGTTTTCAATATATTCTATTTGTTATCTTTTTTTTTCATTATATTACTTTTTCTTACTATATATTTTCTTTGGATCCTTTTTCTTTATTTATGGTGCAGCTGTTGTCTGCCTCTATGGGTGTCTCTCTCTCTCTCTCTCTCCCTCTCCCTCCATACCTGCAATTAAATGATTGCATGTGTGGACAGCAAGTACAGCCTGCTTTTATAGGTATCTGCACATGTGCATGTGATGGCCTCTGTACCAACTGGTGGCCACCATTTGGCAATTGCATGCAGCCTGCTGTGTGGTACTTGCAGTACTCACTGTCATAGCAACCCAGTGCTATAAATTGCTAAGTCAGGTTGGCATAGCCCTTTTAGATTTCCAAAGTGGGGACCATGCTTGTTTGCTATGGACACGTCTAACTGTTGCTAGGGGTGTAGCCAGTTATTTGTATGTTGTACTAAGACCTGAATGTTGCCACTTCCAGTACACAGTTGATAGTGTAGAACTGTACTCACCCCTAGAACTGCTAACACAAGATACATGGGAGTATGGAGTTTCATTTCATGAGCATGAAGCATCCTTCTTGTTTTCCTGTCCAACGTATCCAACAGCTTTTGGGGCCAGTCAATCACTTAAAAACTGTACGTCCGTAGGTCGATGCTGTTTTCAGTATTAATTTAAGTCTTCTAAAATATTCCTTACCAAGTTTTATTCACATTTGTTCGTGTTTTATTGTTGATCCTTCATCAGTTCCCAAATATTTTTACAGTCTCTCTTTCTCAAGTTCTTTTATATCACATTCCTTTCCCAAACTGATGTTTTCTTGGTGCTATGGCTTTCCTGCTTTAAAGGTTGCTTTTGCATATTTATCAAGACCAAATGACATTCTTATAGCATCTGAAAAAGTTTTAACCACTTGCAGTTGTGCTTTCAGTTACTCATCTGATGAACTATACAATTTTAAATCATCTACAAAAAGAAGATGAGAAGTCTTTACACATTGTTGTTTTCTGGAAGCCAGAACCTGCTTTAAAGGTTGCTTTTGCACATTTATCAAGACCAAATGACATTCTTATAGCATCTGAAAAAGTTTTAACCACTTGCAGTTGTGCTGTCAGTTACTCATCTGATGAACTATACAATTTTAAATCATCTACAAAAAGAAGATGAGAAGTCTTTACACATTGTTGTTTTCTGGAAGCCAAACTGTAGTCATGACCTAATCTGTTAAGTAGATAGCTTAATAGGCTAAGAGCAAGACGAAAGAGCAGCAGTGACAGACAGTCACCCTGGACTATCCTCCTTTGAATTTTTATCCCTGGAATAATAATTTTTCCTTTATCATGGCTTAACTGCAAAGAGGTTGGCCACTGTTTCGTGGTTGCTGTAATGGACTTGATCAGTGTAGGGTGTATCTTATACATTTTTAAGCACTCTTAAGGTGGTTTCTGCCATTTTTAATTTCTCCAAGTCTTTTGGGTTTCTAATACCATGATTGGAATGGACCCCATTCCTAAGTCAAAGTATGATTAAAGTTCATGAAATTAGTATTGTTTCACTCTTTGATGTTAGCCAAAAGTGCTCTTCGCAGCACCCACAATGTGTCCAGTAATAACTCCTTCTGCAACTCGTACGGTGTTACATGAATTGGTAACATATCTAAATACGATTGTAAATTATTTTTTTTATAAGAACAGTTGCTCCTACTACTATTGGAACTGTCTGGGTATCTTTCTTCCACATGGCTCTCATTTCTGCCTGCAGATCGAGGTATTTTATGACTTTGTGTCTCTCTGTACGCAAGACACTGTAGTCACTAGGTGTGACGATTTCAATGATCAGTGCTACTTTTGTCTTCTTTTCTTGGACCATTATATACAGCTTTCTAGCATCTATCTTTTTTACTGTTGGTATTGGGTGATCCCAAGTGATGCAAACTTCATCATTTTCTATGATTCTCTGAGGCTGATGTCTCCAGTGTTTTTCAGCCACTTCGATACCATAATGCTTGGACAATCTCCAGTGTAACAATCTCGCCACATTATTATGCCTTTCAGTATACAGTCCCTCTGCCATTAGAGAGTCGCAACCAGCAATAAGGTGTGTGACTATTTCCAATTCAGTTCCACAGAACCTACATATGTCTGTTTCTCCCACATGTTCAATGGACTTAGTAAACCAGCGTGTACGTAGCCCACTATCTTGGGCTGCCAATATTAACCTTTCATTTCTTGATGTAAATTCACCTCTCCTTAACCATTCTTGCATTCGTTCTTGATCAACATGAGGCTCCTCCAGACGTTTTCTATACTTGCAACTATATTTATGCTTTTTCCACATTTCTTGCCTTCTCATCTGGTCCTTCATCTTATATTCTTTCTTTTGTTTTTTAGCACATTCAGTTGCTGCCTGATTTTTATCCACTTCTAGTTTGATTTCCATTCCTGCTTGACGTCAATATGCTTCTGATAAATTAAGCAGAGATGTCATCTTAGATTTATTCTCCTCATGTTTCAAAACTTTCACCACATTTGGATTTTGTGAGGTCAGTACATATGTATGGAGTCCCACGATTGCAGATCTTTAGATGTAATCAATTTCAAGGAGGCCCATCACTCCTTCAGAATGGGGAATATATAATCTTGGTATACACTGAGTTTTATAAATCATTTGGTGAGCATGAAGCATCCTTCTTGTTTTAATATCCAATCTATCCAACACTTTTTGGGGCCAGTCAATCACTCCAAAACTATAAGTTAGCACAGGAAGAGCAAATTGATTTATAGCTTGGATCTTGTTCCTAGGTGTCAATGCTGTTTTCAGGATTAATTTAAGTCTTCTAAAGTATTCCTTACTAAGCTTTATTCGCATTTGTTCATGTTTTATTGCTGATCCTTCATCAATTCCCAAGTATTTATACACCCCATCTTGCTCAAGTTCTTTTATATCACATTCTTGTCCTAGACTGATGTGTTCCTGGTGCTGCAATTTTCCTTTTTTAAAGGTTGCTTTTGCATATTTATCAGTGGTGGTTTCAGTGGGGATGTTTTTATGATCCATAATATCTAAAGTATGTAAGCTGGGGAGTTGGCATAATGGTCAAGGTGTTTACCTCCAAAACATAAGATACAAGGTTTGATTCACACCTTTGTGGAAAATTGGCTAAGCGTAAAATGGCCCACAAGGGCAGTTAGCATAGTACTTACCTAAGTATTAGAGCATTTTTGGTGGGTATCGATAATTCAAGAGTTGTTTTGTTTAATTTTTCTTTGGGCTGCTAGCAAATTATTATCACACAAAGGAAACTATCCCATTCCAGTCCACTTCCCAACTTTGTTATATGCCTAATCAGACACATCTGACAACTGCAACATCCACAGAGTTTCCTTACTAAAAGAATATAGGGCATAAGTAATATGTCCTATGCAGACTGCCTCAGAGCTCTATCTATGTATTCTGTCTCCTACAAGCTGTTGAGGGGGATCTGTGCCTGGCATAGAGGTGGGTGCGTCAGTGGTGCAGTAAAGATGAGGGAAAGAAATTTAGTAGAAAAAGACCAATAGTGACAATTAAAACAATGGAAGATCAACAGATAAACTATGCCTCATCTACAGTATTGACATTATTGACTGGTACTTTGTTGATAGAGATGTGATCCAGCTTGTGGAAACTTGTCAGCCTCATCTGCAGTCCTGTGGGACTCATGCAGTAACCATCCCAGTGGATACTAAGGTATGTGATACTTCTACAATGGATGTTACTTTAGATGTGCAAGCACTACATGTGCAGGATATCACACATCCATGGTTATGTTGCTGCTTATCACACAAATTTGCTTAGAGCAATGCAGCAGATGACTGACTATGGGGATGGTCCCTTGCCACTGCCAGATGATTCAGTGAAGACATTTGATGGGTCCAGTATGTGATTCGGTCTATTCAAGGAATCTCACATGCAACACATGCACTCCCATAGGTCAGCATGCACATCCTGGATCACCCTCACTATGACTGCTGTGGTATAAGCTTATACCTCCCTAATGGCCCTGAACATATGTTGGGCTGCAGCCACTGATATACCAGCCTCAAGTAGTAGAAGGTGGGTCTCTGGTGAGCATCATTACTAACCCCCCCCCCCCCCATGTGGACCTCCTGGTTCATGAGCATTAGGGGCAAATTCAGACATCTGTCTACTAGTGGCCAGCACACTTCCCTGCTCAGTAGGGTTTCCATCACCTTGTCCCTATCAGAAGTTTGTGTAGCCTGGGTTTGCACAGGCATGGAGACTGTGTGCATTGTTTGCGCAGGGTGTGAGCTGGTCACACTCACTGTGTCAAACACACACTCCTTACCCCCTAGCTGTACCATTCCATTATTATCAGAGGCTACAGATCCTACAACATCAGAAAGGGCAGTTCCATAGTGCTAATGCTGAATAAAGAATCACCTCTTAATATTACAAAGCAAAAAATATCCTGTGTAATTATGACACAGCACCACAACTACATATCCAAATGATATCTTGAATGGTATAAACTTAATAAAAACTATTAACCCTGATCATAAACTGTGCAGAAGGTCATGCCTGTTGGGTCCCTGATATAACCCAACCACTGAGATGCAAGCGAACAACATAAACCAGAACCAAAGTCAAAAGTTTGCAGGAGAATTCCAAATGAGGGCCCGAGTCTGAAGGAATAAATAGTTTATTTTGCCACTACAAACAAAAATAGTGAAACACGTGTGTAAAGCACCAAAACACATAAACGGTATAACAGGTAGTAATACGTTTTTGTACAAACTTCATCAGATGTGAAATACCCCTAAACTAAAAGACATGAGCTTATATACGTGGCTAAGGATCTTTGACCAATGTCTGACAAAAAACAATTAATTTAAAACCAATGAAATTCCCTATCTACTTTTTAATTCCTTCAGACTTGGGCCCTCATTTGGAATTCTCCTGCAAACTTTTGACTTTGGTTCTGGTTTGTGTTGTTCACTTTCATCTCAGTGGTTGGGTTATTGGTTTTCGTTGACGAGATGGCTGAGTTTCCAGGGGTGGAGACCGAGGAGGAGTACAGAACTGGAGAAAGAGGTGAATTGCAGAAAATGATAGGCCAGCTATCACAGCTGGTTGAACTCCTGACTCCAGATTGCCAATCTATGGTCCCGTTAGTTTCTTGTGTACCAGGAAACCAGGAAATTAACCGAAACTAATATAGGAACGTAACCATATGTCTGCTTCCCATCCGCTATCACAACGGAACAATGTACAGGCTAAGAATGCCACGGGGAACGAACTAAGTGGTTTTCCGAACATTTTACTCACAGATTCGAAAGGTTCGGACCTACAAGAGCAGGATGTTACGGGAAGTGTCATTAATTCTAAATCAGGTGACTTATTAAGATCTGAAATTGTTCTTGATTTTAATTCTATTTTAGGTAGGAACTATGATTTCAACAACAAGGTTTTTAAAAGCAACACTGAAACAAAACCTTGTACATATAAAGACAATCTGGACAAGTTATTTTTTCTTATGGACAAATACAAAGGGATTGATTGTGATATTGGGTATTTAAACGAATGTTTAAAGCGGAATATTGTACCCAAAGATTTGCATATTTGTAGATACCACAACAGAGTCAAGGAAGGCTCTGAGTTTCATTTAGAATTAATTAAAATATTTGACAAATGTTGCTTAGATATCAAGGCCATCACTGACGAAAATACAAGAGAAAAAGTGGTTTTATTAAAGAAATGGAAAGGATTAATGAATGCATTTTAAATTACCTTTTATTTACAGTGAAAACAGAGAAAGTCAAGTACCATGATATTTTTGTTAAAGTTGATAAAAATTGTATTAACAACATAAAAAGGAAAGAAGGTAAATTACAAAGGGACATTAAAGAATACAAAGAGGGTGTGGCGTACCCCAAACCCATACCCTTTTATAGTTTTAGGGAACAAGCAACAATGGGATATGATCACAGGGTTGGTACAGTTGAAACCTTTCAAGGGGTAAACTTGGAAGCTAGGCAGAATAAGGATGATAGGGACATCCCTTTAGATTATCCCCCGTTAAGAATATTGGACAGGATAAGGAACAAGGAACCAGTTCACTACAATCATTATGTCTACAGGGGGAACCAAGGGAGGAAAGTGTGGAAATGATTAATCAAAGTTGTGATACTATTATAAAACATGACAATACTTTTACTTTCAAAGATTATAACATTTTCAACTTTAGTGGTTTAGATATTAACATTCAACACTTCAATTTATTTTCAAAGGGCTTCAAATTTATACCTTCCAGGAAAGCAAATATTTCCAGAGCCGTAGTAGATTTGAAACTTTTTATTAGGAAAAATAATTCAGTCTTGTTTTTTGTAAAGAATTAAAGGATAGGTAACCCTCTACACCTCTGAGAAAGAAAAGTACCTTCAATCCACCTCTCCACCCCCAACTTAAAAATGCAGAGAACATTCTGGAAAGAGAAATCAGGAAAGAAGTAAATAATCATAGGATTTACCCTAACCTTACCAAAGAGGAAAGGTGTTTATTAGACTCCCTTAAAGCTGACAGAACTGTGAGAATCATGCAACCAGACCGGGGGGGTGGTGCAGTATTGATGGACAGTATTCTTTATGAATCTAAAATGAAGGAACACTTGAGTGATAACAACAAACACTCCAGAGCTTCTATCAATGAGGTAAATATTGTCAATTCTAGAATCAGCCTTATGCTTAATGATTTATTACTTGAGGGCTCAATTAACCTGGATACATATTTTTTTTAACAAACAAGAACCCCAGGGTTTCATCAGTATTTGGGATTCCAAAAGTCCATAAAGACCGTTTGGACCCACCACTTCGACTAATAGTGTCCTCAGAAGGCTCTATTACAGGCCCTTTAGCAAAATTTGTAGATGTGAAATTAAAAGATTTAGCTTTAAAAGGTCCAGTGGTACTGAAGGACTTTTGGGATTTTCTCAAACAAGTAAAACCTAGTCTTTATATGGAGGAGTTGTTATTTGTTACCTTAGACATTGTAGATCTATTTGGTTCTATTCCCCATGATATAGGCTTACAATGGTTGGAAGATTCCATGAGAGAAAACAGAAATCTTAATAACAATGATTTTACAAATTGCCTATTATTAATGGAAATAATACTTAAAAATAATTACATGTACTATGAAGGTGAGTTTTACAAGTAGAACAAACGGGTAGCAATGGGGGCAAAATGTGCCCCGACCTATGCTAATATTATTTTAACCTGGTGGGAGAATAGATTTGTACTTAACAGTGAATTTAATAGTAGTTGGTCCCTATACAAACATTTTTTGGATGACATCTGTATTTTTTGGACAGACAGTGAAGACAGATTTTTTGAATTTTTGCCCTATCTAAAGAGTACCACCAATTTCCTGGATTTTACTTACAACACTAATTACCAGGAATTCATTTATTTAGATGTTAATCTCTCCAGAGGGAATGGCAAATTTGCTTCTAAAGTACATAGAAAAAGTACCTTTTCAAATTCTTATCTCCACTACACTAGTGGCCACCCCTATGTCCAAAAGAAAAACCTTATAAAAGGCCAACTGGTAAGGATTAGTGGTATAACATCTCAAGACAATGATTTTAAGACAGAGTGTTGTCTCCTCGGGGTTATGTTCAAAGAAAGGGGGTATCCAGTCAGTTTAATCCAAACAGTTACCTCAGAAGTTTCTGAAGGTAGAACGAATAGATTTGCTCCAATACTTGAAAAGGACCTACCTATGGATACCCTTTAAGATTTTTAAATAATAACAAACATCCTATGGATAGAGATGACTCTTATATCATGGACTTTACTGGAGATTCAGGGGTTATCAGACAAGCCATTAACCAAGAATGGGAAAGATTTAAGGAGTTTTCAGATTCGGACACTCTGTTTAAACACCCTTTAAAAATTTTCATACAGAAAGGACAGAAATATTAAGAATTTATTTGAGCTTGGAGGGAGGTACTTAATACATGGAAATAATATAAAGGTAGACACCTATAAATGTGGTTCGTGCTCTCAGTGCCCCTACATACATAACGGATCTTTCATAGAAATTGTCAGTAGGGACAGGAACATAAAGAGTAACTGCTTTTCAAATTGTAATACTAGCTGTTTGGTCTATTTGGCCTTATGTAAGCAATGTCAATCATTTTACATAGGCAAGACGGAAAGAAAATTAAAAACACATATTTATGAGCATTTTTATGAAATTAGGAAAGAAAACATAAACAATGCCCTTTTCCGTCATAAAGCTGTATGTCAACAGGCATCTTTCTCATTTTTTGTATTGGAAGTGGTGCCTAAAGAAATAAGAGGGGGTATGTGGGAGGCCAAACTTGAATATTGGGGGCTTTATTGGCAGATTGTCCTGGATATTACAAGAAATCCAGGTTTGAATGACATGCTTTCTATCCTTCCAATTCTTAAATTAAGAACTGCCAAACTTTAATTCTGCCAAAAGACCACTAGATGGTAGCAAAGTACTTCACCAGCACACTGTTATTCATTAATTTAAATACTAATTTACAATTATTTAATGTTTTTACTTGGTAAAATAAATATCATAAAATGTTTTATATTATACATACAACTGGTCATTTTATACTATTTATAAACATACACATTTATTTATTTATATTTATATGTACCTTAAATTATTGATTGCAATTGAATGTTTAATGTTTTTTAAAAAGTAGATAGGGAATTTCATTGGTTTTAAATTAATTGTTTTTGTCAGACATTGGTCAAAGATCCGTAGCCACATATATAAGCTCATGTCTTTTAGTTTAGGGGTATTTCACATCTGATGAAGTTTGTACGAAAACATATTACTACTTGTTATAGCGTTTATGTGTTTTGGTGCTTTACACACGTGTTTCACTATTTTTGTTTGTAGTGGCAAAATAAACTGTTTATTCCTTTGGACTCGGGCCCTCATTTGGAATTCTCCTGTGAACTTTTGACTTTGGATCCCTGATATACTTATTTACCATTAGTCAGACAGATTTAATGAAGTACATACCTCTCAACCTCTTAGAGCAAGAAATCTGGAAAAATCCATAAATAAAATTGGGGCAAAAGCCCGAAATTAGGGACAAATTTTAAATATTGCTCTTACAAACTTACAAAGTTGATAGACTAGCAGGTTTTGATATAGCATGAATGTTCTGAAGGATATGAAGTCTGAAAACCAAATGTCTGTCTATTTTCTAACTTCAATCTTTAATGATTTACCACCAGTTTGCCAGAAAACCACAATTTTATGAAAAACAGACAAAAAATATGAGGCCAAAATCTGGACATTCTGCAAAATTCTGTACAGTTGAGAGATATGCAACATGTCCTATTTATGTTGCAAGCAAAATTTAGTTATTTTAATCTATAGTTCTGATGGTGTTTGTTTTGCAGATATGAAAAAACGTCACCAAAACATGGTCCAGAGATGCCTTGTATGCCAAGCAAAGATCGCCTCTCAGAAGGCTGGATGATACCAAGTAAAGAGACAGGACTTTTGAGGCAATCAGCATAGGACATTGGGCAGGATTCACGAAGCCTCCGTGTAAGAGTTGTAACTCATACACGGAGGCTGCAGTTAAATGGAGTGATGTCAGCATGCTTTGCATATTCATGAGAGCATGCTGAATCACACTTAAGGCTAACACGGTCCGTGTAAGACAGTAGGGGGCGTGTCCGTAGGCCGAGACCTGTAAGCGGACACAACCCCAGAAGAGGAAAGGTTCCCAAAGTAAACACCCACGACAGAGTCCACGGAAATGTGAATAAACAGAACACAACACATGCCCCCACAGACTATGAACAGAAAACATATAAATAAACATGTTATATATTTTTTTTTAAATTGTAAAAATGTTTAACGGTGAGTACGCTCGTTTGCGCAGGCGTGCCCATAGCGCAGCTACAGTTAGCAGTCAGTGGGAAAGCATATAAGAATTAAATATGCAAAATAAACCAGGAAGCAATAGCGTAGCGGTAGAGATGTTGGCGGAAGAGCAGGCATTCATGGTTTGAGCCCCCACAACACCAATTTTTATTTTTAGCAAAATAAGCACGAAACAAGTCCCTGACAAATATGTACACATAAAACCACATTTTATGTAAAATGTAATGAAATAGCCCATTTATATTGAAGAAATGTGAGGTAACAAAAGAATAAAAAATGCCAGATGTGCCCATAGCTGAGCTACAGTTTAACAGGGTGAGTGCATCTGCCCGTAGATGAGCAGTGGTTTAACTGGTGCAAAATTAGTGCCCGTAGCTGAGCAGTGGTTTAACATGCTAAATCTATGTGCCTCTAACTGAGCTGAGCATAATATGCGTGCCGATAGCCAAATGAGGCTTAAACCAGCGTACCCCGTTTGCGCGGAGCTGCGCACCACGCAAACAAGCTAACCGACAGGCAACGTTGAGCAAGCCGTATCAAAACTGCCTTTACACAGACACACCCCTCAGCATGTCTAGACAGTCATGAAAAATAAAAAAGCAGTGGCCAGGTTCGAACCCAGGATACTATACACCATAGTCAAGGTACCAAACCACTAAGCCATGACAGCAGGACCTAGAAATGCAATAATAGCTAATATATAGGAATGAATACAAACTGGAGCATGACAATGCAGGTTTACTGAAGTTGATACAATTCCAAAATAGCCAATCACGGATATGTGCGGGAAAAACGGACTATATAAGCCCCATAGGCGGGAATACACAGCATAAACGATTGTAGAACTGAACTGCAGGCAGAATGACAGGAGTAGGAGAGGGTAGTTGCTTTCGAGCACAGAGGTGGGGTGTTGAGGAGTCCAGGTACATGGTCTGGCTCCTAGTCCACAATCATGAGGCCCAACTCATGCAGGGCCAGGTCCTCTGGGGAGCATACAGGGCCGAGGCGTGGGACCGGTTGGCTCATGATCTCACCAGTGCCACAGGGATTCCAAAGACTGGTGAGCAGGTCCGTCACCACTATGCGGACCTGAAGAGACGCAAGCAGGACCAACTGAACCTTTGGATCCAGGAGGCCCGGCAAACACCCAACGCCCCACTACTGAGTAAGTTACATTTAATTATGTAAGTAAGAAATTAAACTAGCTGATATCATGGAGATGTATATTCCAATTTTACTTCATTTATATTACAGCTGCAGGTGTCCATTCTGTGAACCGCAGAGCCTATGGCGATAGGCTGGTGCGGTTGCGCCACCAGGCAGGTCAGTAATCCACTACCAGTAACTGTAAAGAAATATAAAAGTATGACAGTCAGCAAAAGAGTGCAGTGTAGTCACTAAGGAATAAAATGTGCAAGTAACAGTGTGAAAGTGTCTGCAAGTATTGCTTGATTACAAAAGTGTGTTTCAGCCTGTAAGTTAAACCGAAAAATGAAACTGTCTGACATAAATTCTGAAATAAAAATGCCCCACCTGTAAGAAAATAGTACACAACCTGCAGCAGGCTGAAAAGTATAGCTGCAGAAGATGATGAAATCACATGTGTGAAATATATCCCTGTTGAAATACTGAAACATGACAGAAGTGAGACTGCTGGAAAGGATTGTAATAACTACAGGTAAAACATGTCAATAAAGCCTAGAAGTAAGTACCATCCTGAATAGTAAAATGAAAGCAAGTGAGAGAGTGTGAGAAAGTGTCATGAATCCAGCAATACAGTAGTAATAACCCCTGAATAAAGTATACTGCAGTCAAGACAGAATGAAATGCATGTGAGAATCAAAACCAAACAGCGAAATCTGTTCAAAGTGTTGCTGCATCTGGAATGTGTATCCCAAAATCTGGATATGTTGGTCTCAGTCTGTAATATGCAGATAGGATGATTGTCTGATATACCAAACACCCACACTTGTCTACAGCTATATAAAGCAAATGTAGCAGGATGATGTAGCTGAACAAAGCTAGATATGAATGTGTATGAAGAACAATAAAATGTATATTGATGTTGCAGTAACAGTCCTATCACCAAGTTGAAATAGTTATCATATAGGAAACTGTAGTTAGAACAGTAGTGTGTATATATCTGTAGCTATTAGAAATGTACAGCATATGTATTGGTATTTGAAGGTGTTAATATTATTTTCTTCACCCCACCCTATAACCACATATAACCCATTCCACGTGAAAATGGTATGTGCAATCACAATTAACACCCCTGGACGTTTGTCCTGTTGGGTCATATATATTTGCATGTCCGTTGATGCATCTGCCCTGTTCATACATCCAAACCTGATGGCCTGTTGCCATCAATTAACCCTGCATGTTGTTGGACTGTGTATTTCTGTTCAAATTATGCATGTGTTATGCACGCTGTTCAATGGTGTGAATATCTGGGTGTTTGGTTAATGGGAATACTAATGCATGCTGTTACAACTAATTGTGAATGGTATTATATGTCACTAACCCAAACTGTCATGACATAATGCAAAACATAGGACGACAGGAAAGGCGGGTTCCAGCGGACCCACCTCTCCCACCTCAGCTGGCGAGTGCACCTGGCACTAGTGCCGAGTCCAGACCCTCCTCCGGTGGCCCTCTGCCACCTGCGGGTGGAAGCGCTGCAGGGGATGGGGCTCGCCCCCCCTCTGCAAGTGTGGCCGGAGGAGAACCACCACTCACCCTCCGTAGTGTCCGGACTGTGGTGCGTAGGGAGATTCGGGACTCTGTTCTCGAGCCCCTAAGCCAGCTTGAGGCACGGGTGGCACAACTAACGGGCATGCCTGTTGCCTGGCCTACACAGCCCCTAGCACAGCCCCGTCCTGGGCAGTGAAGGAACAGTGGCAACTGCCTATGGGTGGGGAAATCAGTTCCACTGTTGCCATATGTGGGCTCATGGGCTCTGGATATCCAAACTTCCATCCCCATCAATTGTGTAACCCCCCCCCACACGTGTCATACACCGCCCCTGTATGCGTCTTGTTTGTCTTGTCTGTTTACCTACCCAACCTACCTCCCCAGCTGTACCGACTTCCTTCACCTGACAAACCACTCTCACCTGAAAAAAAAAAAAAAAAAAGGGCACTCTGTACCCACAAAAAAAATACGCCCCATACATAGCTGCCCATTCTGCACACATGTCTGCTGGACATGGAATCTATCAATTACAATTGACTGTACAACAAGTATTATTGTTGTCCTGACACCTCTCTCAGGGGTGGAAGGTTTCAAATGTCACACCAAATTACATACATATGCACAGCTGTTGCTGATGAAGAAATGGGCAGCTATGGGCCTTACCTACATCCCTCCTGCAAATCTCAAGCTTGTTTCCCTACTGTCTTACCCTCTTTGTGAACCCTTTTTCACCACTTTCCTGTCTCCCCATTTTCTTTTCTTTCAAAGAAAATAGCGCGAGTGTGCGCCAAAGTAAGCACCGTTAAGCGGTTGTAAGCGGGTGTGCGCTTGTGTGCGTGGAGCTAACTGCCAGTACGCATGCATGAGCTCCACGCAAACCAGCGCTAACCCGGTTACAACTGCTTAAAAGTGCCTTAGTCACTTTGATTGACAGGTCCTGTGCTCAGTTCAAAAGCAAAATAAAATCCTACTGTCAGTCCCGAACCCAGGACCTTGGAAACACTAGTCTGTATGACCTACCACTAAGCCATGACTCTTATACAAGAACATTGTGCTAAAATAAATATAACATGTAATAGTAGGGATGAATGTAAAGGGAATATAGAATGTGTAGTACCCAAAGCATATCATGTAGAATTACTGTCAAAACTACTGGATTCCCACAATAGTACTGTGTGAACACAAACAGCCATGCTAGTTGGTAGCTTGTAGATAATAATGTCAGTTAAAGTACATATATAAATGTATGCATATGTACATATATATATATAAATATATATCTATATAAAGTTGTAGGAGTCATTGTGCATACACACTTACTACAGGGAACATGAGAGAGGAATGGAGAAATGTGAATCTACAACACAGCCTGAATCATGAGAGAGATACTAACCTTTACGCTCACAGAACACTATCCACAGCATACCAGCATGGTCCCCGCCCTCACAATCTGAAAGGGCAACGCCTATCCCACATACCCTTTTATAGCACTGACCTGAAATGACAGTGAGAACTGCAGTCAGTACACAACTGGCTGTATGCAATTAGCAAATGCTGGCTTACAATTGGTGCAGAGGCCATCACATGGACCTATGCAGATATCTACAAAAGCATCCAGTACTAACACTCCACACATGCAATACATTCATTGCACTGTCTGGAAGCTGACAGAGGGAGAGAGAAAAGTGAGAGAGAGAGAGAGAGAGAGAGAACAAAAAAAAAATTATACACTGTGACTCTGTCACCTGAAGCTGTCAGCAGTGACAGTAGCAGCAGCAAGCAGAAGCAGTGGTAACGCAACCAGCTGCGACAAACACAGGTAATGCAAAGTAGCAGGTTAATAGTGTGCATACTGTGAACCCTCCAAATGTGTCATAGGTCTGTATCTATAGGTATGTCCATGTGATATGTTGTGTGTACGTAGTTCCACCAAAAGGGGATGACCATACATTACATGTCAATCAGTCTTAGGCCATGATCCTGGCAGCAGTTGTCTGTGCGTTGCCCCCACCAATGGCTGTAGTGACTGCTTTGAAAGGTCAGCCAGGTTCAAGAGGCAGGATCAGCCCATCACAAAGGCACACTGGCTGGGAACAAGTGTCTGCAGGTACCCGATATCACTGCATATGCATCCCATACTGCATAATTCCATAGCTTAGCAGACCAGGCTGGTTATGCATATGATGTGGTAGTTCCCAGGGTCAGTTGAGGTGCCTCCTTAGTGGTGTGGGACCACTGTCGCTGTATGCCACTGTCCAGGTACATATCCTGTAGTACGGCCAAGATAAATTATCAGTGTAATATGCGGTTGTATGTCCTCTCGGAGTGCAGGTAGCACACATCCAGGGTTACCATGAGGTCACAGTGATGCTGTGTGTTCTGCTCTGCTGAGGGCGGCCCTCACCTGGACATGTGAGATGATAGGGAGGTTACATACAGCTGTGATAAATATTTCAACTGGTGGGGGAGAAGGAGGGGGGATACGTGCACCGAACATGTCCTCAAGACTGTTGCCAATATCCGTGTGTTTGGTGAATGTTAAGTAGGTGTGTATTAACACAGAGCATATTTGAGGCATGTGGTCCATATGTGTAACATAACTGAAGAAGGCCTTGTGGTCATCCATAGTGTTTGTGGCCATTTCCCTCCCAGAGTAGGCCATGGCCGTTGTTATGACGGACCGTAGCCTAGTACCAGTGCTGACCACAGATGCCTTCCCTTAATGTGAATGTGCTCTGTCCTGCAGTAGCCTCCTGCTATTGTTATACAATCTGCCTCTGCCTGGGGTCCACCGGAGAGGATGCCTAACCTTTGTGCATAGGGTCTGGGTTAGAAATGTGTGTGCAAGTTCCATGCAATCTGTGGGATGTCCATGGTAAGCATTTGCAAATGGGTCAGCAGTGTGGCTTGTGGCTTCCACTGGCCCAGTGTGCTGCATGGATACCATCTCAGTCTCAGCAAGTGAATACTGTCTAATCACATACATATCAAAGTAGTTTACTGTGCTGGTGGTGGTGGGATATGTATATCCAGGCCGAGTAACTTCTGTCCACATCACAGTAGTGGACGGCGTCCCACATACAGTACTTTGGGATGAACCACCAGAGTGAGGTTGTGCATTGCACCTGTCAGTGTGTGCTGACCGATGGGGCATGCTACTATGTTGTGTGGAATGTGGCAGGTATTGTTGCACAGGTGTTGGCTGAGCACTGATATCTGGCCATGTACCTGTGTATCCACCACGACACACAAACATGCAACATATGGGAGTAGTAGTATATCACTACACGTGAGTATCATGTATAGTATGTGTGCCATATATTGCTGACATGGTCTGCTGATATGCTGTTTGTGTTCTCTTCCAGGGAGATGGCGCATCAGCGTAACCCTGCCTACTCTGTAGCGGAAGACGAGGAGATCCAACAGAGCCTGGTGCGGGAGTATGACATCTTGTTTCTCCACACCAGTCAGAATCAGCAGGAGAGGGCTGCACTGTGGCAAGACCTTGTCCGTAGGTTAAATGATATTGGCACGCATAACAGGACATATGAGCAGGTACGACATTACTGCAGTGATTTAATCCGAAGTGTCCTCAGCGTGCATCAGATATCCACAGGCAACAGGTTGCCACAGGAGGTGGGGTGGCCACACATCCCCCCCTCACCAGACTGGAGGGGCTACTCCTAAGTGTTGTGGCTCCAGCCCCAGAACACCAACAGCAGTACACCTGCATTATGATGGAGGCTGGTTCCACACAGCAGCATGACATGGAGCGTGCAGGTAATATGCCATATGTACACTTGACTGTTCTGTACACTGTATCATATGCAATATCAATGGCACAGTTGTGCCCACTGACATTAATCTCATCATTTCTGCAGGTCCCTCCGGGGTTACAGCAAGGCAGGCCATCCATGCTGGCGAGTGTGTTTAACATAACCTATAATAGCCCTGATAATGCTAGTAACAGTAGTGTAACTCAGTAGTGCTCTGTGTGTATACTGCGGGGTGTGCATGTGTGCATGTGTGCAGGTGTGCCTGTACCCATGTGTGCATGTGTGCAGGTGTGCCTGTGTCCACGTGTGCATGTGTGCATGTGTGCCTGTGTTCACGTGTGCATGTGTGCATGTGTGCATGTGTGCCTGTGCCCACGTGTGCATGTGTGCATGTGTGTATGTGTACACATGACCACGTGTGCATGTGTGCATGTGTGCACGTACCCATGTGTGCATGTGACCACATGTGCATGTGTCCATGTGTGCATGTGTCCATGTGTGCATGTGTGCATGTGTCCACGTGTGCATGTGTCCACGTGTGCATGTCTGCATGTGTGCATGTGTGTATGTGTGCCTGTGTGCATGTGTGCATGTGTGCCTGTGTGCATGTGTCCACGTGAGCATGTCTGCATATGTGCCTGTGTCCATGTGTGCATGTGTGCATGTGTCCATGTGTGCACGTGTGTAGAAGTGCATCACTGGTAACAATGTCTGGAGACTGTAAACTGTTTCCTGTCTTCCTCCCACAGGTTCTGGGGCTGCTCTGGTGACCTGCAGCAGGGAACCTGAATCCTGCGCCACGGGTACTGGTAATGATGATACTTGTGTAATGGTACAGGACGGTGTGTCAGGGTCTGCCATTGGTCAGCCAATTGACAGTACACAGCTGTCAACCCCATCATTGCGCACAGTCATCCTGCCTGTACATCCTTTGTCACCATTGTCCCTAGGTGATGGACAGGATACAGTGGGCATAGACCAGGGTAATGTGGTACCTGTGGCACATTTGTCCCCACACAGCAGCCATGGGCAGGGTCCTCCGATAGTACCACACAGACAGTTGCCCATGGGTTCTTGTGGGAGCATCCGTGGGCGTACTGCCTCTGGCCGACGTGCCCAAAGAGGTCTGTCAACCTCAGCTATGTTTCAGACTGTCATGCAGGCACAGTCGCTTATGGAAAGGTACACCAGACAGGGTCTGAGGGAGCTGAGAGCATGTCGCACAGCCATGACAGACAGTATGTGTGACATTGCGGATGCTATCCATAACTTCACCGATGTCATAGACAGACATTGTGGGGACATATTACAGCAGTTCCACAACCAGATGTCCATGAGCCAGGGCAATGGTGGGCGTTTGCGGCGTTGATGTGGCCATATGCCGGCAACAGCAGCAGCTGGCAGTCGGCGTGGACAACAGGCTTGCGCACGCCCCCATAGTGCCAGCAGCAGCCCCAGCAATGCTGGGTCTGTGCTGTCATCAGAACGCCCCAGAAGACCACGTGCACGTGGCTCTGGACAGTCACAACAGGGACCTGTGTCCAGTCAACACACTCCCGCTTCTGATGACAGTACCCAGTCTGGCTTAGTAGTGGATACGCACAAAACACAGCAAAAGACCTGAAATGACTGTAAAACCAAAAGATAGTAGTTCCAAGTCGCCAAGGATGATATAAAAATTCTTTATTCCAACATAAATGGTAAGCGCTTTCGCCTACCCATATAGACTTCATCAGACAAATGAGAAATGGCACCACTCCTGTATTTATAAGACCCTTAATTGTCTTAATCAAACAATTAAATTGAAAAATTATTTAAAAGGTCATCTGTACCAGATTAATTAATTAATCTTTAGACAGTAATTTTGATTTTAATTATTCATCTTCAGCACATTACCAAGAAAGTACTGCAAATGAGCACAATAAAAACGGAACTGCTTCTCCTACATTAAGGGACATGATTTTTTCTTTCGAAAAAAAGTTATTCAAATACAAATGTTTGCAATTAGATAACCGTTATTTGCATTGTTGTGTCAATCATAAAATAGTCCCATTTGGACTTAGAATGTTTAAGTACCCTTTTGGCATTATTTACACTGATGTAGTCTTGAAAGATTTTCATGATTTTTTTAATGAATGTGGGTTAGGGCTGATAAAAAAGTTGATTAAACATAATGACATAATGTTGAACAGTTTACTAACAGACTTAAAAAAGTTAAATTTAGATATTTGTAGAGATTTGTTATTTAATGAATATAAATATCTATATAACAGGGTCTTGGATAGAACTGTTACTAGGATTAATAAAGTGTTCATTAGGAAACAAAGTAAGTTTTCTAGGGACAGGGAACAATATAGAAAGGATAAAATGTACCCAGGGCCTTTTCATAACAATTTTAAGGATAAGAATAAAACACAGACTCGGTACAAACATTATGATACCTTTGAACCCACTGCTTCACCTATGATAAACCCCCAAGCTAGAAATGTACATAGTATGGGTAATGGTAATGTCAACAGAGGTATGGACGAGCTTGATTCCTTTTCAGAAAACAATGACATTTTTTTAGGCCCCAGAAGATCAGAACGACTAGCAAGCAAGGCCAGCCTTCCATCCGATCTAGGCCCCCCAGTACATTTGGATGGGAACAACTATGGCTGGAAGGACGTGATAAGGAAGGGCAGATAAACCTTATTACATCTGATGTTAACAATATCATTTTTGAACACAAGGGTTTTAAGATTTTTAACTATACACCCATTTCTTTGGGTATTGAACACTTTAATTTACTTTCCAAAGGCTTTAAATTTGTTAAATCTCAGTTAGGGGATTTAGCACACATACTGATAGAACTTAAGACATACCTTAGGAAATTAAACCTTAAATTATTGTACAAAAAAACAGGTAGTGAAGGTTCCACATTCAATAGAGAGCTAGCTAGGAGTAGTACATATAACCCCCCACTTCATCCAGCTATATTGACCTTTGAAAATATTGTTACGAATGAGATTTATGAAGCCTACCATAAAAATAGAAAGGATAAATATTATTGTAATATAAGTAGAGATGAAGAAAAATTATTACTAGATTTCAAAAAACAGAATGATATTAGAATTATGAAGCCCGATAAGGGAGGGGGAGTTGTTTTATTTAATCGTGAAGAATATAATAATCTCCTTACCAACATATTGTTAGACACCGATACATATGCTTCGGTATCTTACAATGAGATACAAATAGCCTATGGTAGGATTGATTCCCTCTTATACGAATATTTGCTAGAAAACAGGGTAGACAAGACCATTTATAATTTTTTGAACCAACCTAACCCTACTATTTCACAGTTTTTTGGTGTACCTAAAGTCCACAAATCTATTGTTCAACCACCTTTTAGACCTATTGTTTCTGCAAAACATTCAAAAACACATCCCTTGGCAGTCTATATTGACAGAACTATTAAGAGTATTGTTACAAAGACTAATCATATAATTAAAGATTCTTGGGATTTTTTAGGTAAAATTAATAATGGCATGTGGTCTGAAAATTGCATCTTTTTAACTATAGATGTAAAGGATTTGTTTACCTGTATCCCAAGATTGGTAGGTTTTGAATTTTTTGAAGATAGTATACATAAACATTTGGAAGCATCTTTAGATCAGAAACAATTGATTTTGGAACTAATGGAAGTTGTTTTAGACAACAATTATATAGGCTTCCAAGGGGAATATTTCCAACAGGTGAGTGGAGTGGCTATGGGGGCCGCTTGTGCCCCCATTTACGCCAACCTTGTGATGTTGGAATGGGAAGAGAGACATATATTCAATAGTACATATTCTAAATTTATGAAGTGTTATTATAGGTTTTTGGACGATATTTCTGTTTTATGGGAAGGTACAAAGGAACATTTGAAGGTATTTATGGTCTATATAAATAAAACAACTAATTTTCTATCATTTACACATACCGTTGGTGAAAATAGTATTAATTTTCTTGACCTTACAGTCAGTAAAGTAGGGCTAGGTTTTAAGTCTAGGATCTTTCGTAAGGAGACATGGTGTAACGGTTATTTACACTTCAATAGTCATCACCCCTTTCACCAAAAAAAGGAGCCTCATCAAAGGGCAGGCTGTAAGGGTAGCACGGATGACTTCTGACTTTGAAGATCTTTACGAAGAATTTCTTTTCTTAGTAGAAAAATTTATTGAGAGGGGGTATCCGAAAGTTTTGGTTGGTGGTATTTTAGAAGAAGTATTTAATGGCTGGGGGACAAAATTCAAGTCATTATTGGGTAAACCTTTTAAGAAAACAGAGGAATCTGACAAGGAAAAAATAAATTACCAAGGGACTTGTATAACTGAATTTAATGTTTTTTCCGAAGAATTTACTAAAATTTTGGAAACCAATTGGTCAATACTTAAGACCAATAAGGAAGTACATGAAGCAGTAGGCAATATACCCCATTTTACTTATAAGATAGGTATCAACTTCAAAAGAATTTTCGAAAGGGACAGTAATTATGGTAATATTAAAAATGCTACAAATTATTGTGGTACATGTGGACAATGTACCCACATTTACAAAAACGAAACTATAAAATTAAATAATGGTTTGGGTAGTATAGTTCATTTCTGCAAGGGCAATTGTCACACAAAGATGTTAGTCTATTTAGCTATTTGCACACAATGTTTGTCTTTTTATGTAGGGAAAACTGAAAGGGCACTAAAGGATAGGATTTATGAACACATGAACGATATTAGAGTTAAAAAAGATACTAGTACCCTTTATAAACACTCTACTGTTTGTAGTTCTTTCAAAGGTTTCCAATTTGGTATTATTGACCTGGTGAAAAATGACCATAGAGGGGGTGATTTGAAGAATGTTTTATTATATAGGGAAGTGAGTTGGCAGTTGAGGCTGAAGGCTAATATTTTCCCTGGCTTGAATGAATACATTAGTATTAAAGCCATTTTGGTTAACAGAGCAGGGAAAGTATAAATTAATTTTAATTTTAATTTTAATAACTTTAACAATTGTATTAATTCCATTGTTATTTTTGTTTTTGGTAAATATTTATTTAAAATAATATAAACATATAAATATACATGTAATTAGTTGTTTGCTATGAGCAATTTTATAAAGTCTACAATTTTATTGTCTATGTATAAATAATTGTTAAAGTGTAAACAGAAGTTTTTTAAGTGGATTAATATTGTTACTACATTTTTTATTGTGAAAGATTAATTAATTAATCTGGTACAGATGACCTTTTAAATAATTTTTCAATTTAATTGTTTGATTAAGACAATTAAGGGTCTTATAAATACAGGAGTGGTGCCATTTCTCATTTGTCTGATGAAGTCTATATGGGCAGACGAAAGCGCTTACCATTTATGTTGGAATAAAGAATTTTTATATGATCCTTGGTGACTTGGAACTACTATCTTTTAGTACTGGATACGGTCCGTAGCACCCCTGCCAGGCACAGGCACCGTGTCCGTGCACACAGACACTGATCTGTATGACCTGCTAGGTGCAGTCTGTGGCTGTCCACAAACCCCTGCATATGGCAGCCATGAGGTGGAACTGTGTGCGTGCATACACACATGCGAAATGTTAACACCTAGGGCGACTACATACACACACACACTGCACCAACACTGCCCCACCCTGTACTGCTGCCCCTCACTAACACACATACACACACATGTCAATTGGTGGTATCAGTGGCTGACTCAGGCATACCTAATCCACACCCTGTGCATATGATGACACTGTGCCACCTCCTGCAATCTCCAACATCATTGCGGGAACAGGTAAACACGTTGCTGATGCACAGGGTGACATAGAAGTGTATTAGTAGTATCATGTTGGTGACAGTACAGTGTGCTGCTATGACTGTGTGTTTATCCCAGCATGCCTGCTGCAGTAACTGTATGAATGTCCTGAATTGTTATCTGCACCCATAGTACATACCAAAGTATAACAGCTGCACATAATTGCATGCCGGTGGTAAGGTTGTCAACAGATAGCCGCATACATGGGTAGCACAGGGGGAAAGCTAATGCAAGTAGTGATATGCAATGGTGGACATGTACAGTAATGGTGTCAAGTTGCCCACAACGACTATGCCATGTGGATGTTCGCGCATGTAGATATGTATGCAGTACCAATGTAATCCAAATCACAAATAACTATGACATAATATCAGTTCTACCATGGGCATCTGCGCTGTGTATTCCTGGGTACATGTTGATAGTGCCTACATATTTGCATTGTTACTTTCTGTTATTGTTACACCTTCTTTATTGTACAATGCACTACTTCCAGCCCTGTTTACTGTAGCTTTGTTTGCATGCATGTTCGCTTGGGGTTCCCTGGAACACTGCTTACACCTGCAATGCAGAGTTATAGTGCTTCTGTAGACTCCTAGTGACATCTGCATAGCGTACAATACGTATGTCAACTTTCCACATGACAGAACGTCACTGTCTGTCCTGTACGCATGTACGTTGCCTGTGACACATTGCACATGTCTTACCTGGCATTTACCCACGTGTGCAGTCATATATGTCAGTGCTATGAAACAGTAGCGGTGCACCCACACATACACACCTTCAGTATGTTGTTCCCCATTGGCCCTATGTGTTGTTACTCACCATGGCAATCACACTACTAGGGTAGCATGTGCAAAGGTAACCTGTGAATCACCTCTATGGTCCAGTTGTGGTTTATGTGAGTCATGTGTCAATGTCACAGCTGCCACATGTATGCAGTCAGCCATCACCCTTGGCCAGGAACGTACAACACATGTGTGGGATGCCACCACACAGCCAATCTGGGGACTGGGCTCTCTGAACCCAGTAATGCCATACCCTGTCAGGTGGCATGTCATATATACTACATCCTGGACAAACGTCAACCCCAATCCCTGCTGCTACTATAGATAATACCCCTGAAGATGTTCCTGATAGTTTTGACCAATTCTTTACTGAGACATTTCATGCCCTAGCTAGCCATCTACCTCCTAGCTCCCCTTGTCCTGAAAGTAGCACCCCTAGAAACCTACTTGCGTTCAGCTGCCAACCAGTCACCACTTCACTTCTCCGTACCTTGATTGAAACAGTGAAACCCACTACACTTTCTGCTGATCAACTCCCTGCCGAGTACCTATCAAAATCAGATGATGCTATTGCTTACCCCGTCTCAAAGGTAATCAAATGAACCATGGTAGAATCTAAATTTCCCACCATCTGGAAAATGTCATATGTAATCCCACTTCACAAAGGAGGCAGCTCTACTGAATTCTCCAATTATAGGCCAATAGCTATACTCTCTCCACTTGCAAAGATTATGGAAACTTTAGTCATAGACAATTCATGCACCACCTAATCCAAAATCGCCTTATGGCAGACACTCGGCATGGCTTCTGTCCTCATCACAGCACTACTTCAGGCCTCCTAGCCTTTACTAACACCATAAACCATACTTGCAACACTAATTATATATCCTCAGCCCTCTTTTTGGATCTTTCCATGACATACGATATGGTTGATCACCAACTTGTAATCCACACCCTGCAAACATTCTGTCTAGATACTGGAGCCTTCCAATGGTTTCAATCCTACCTGCATGGTCGACAACAGGCTGGCCTCTGGCAGAACAAACTCTCTAACCTTCTACCTAACACCCTCAAAGTACCACAAGGCTCTATACTAGGGCCCTTGCTGTTCTCCATCTTCATTAACGACCTTTATACGGTCATCCCAAAAGTCAGCTGTATCCAATATGCTGAAGACTCTACTCTGATCTGCTCAGCCACATCTCCAGTAGAGTTATGGTCAGCTACCCAGACCACCTTTAATACAATAGAAAACTGGCTTTCTGAACATCGTCTGTTCCTAAATCCCAAATAAACTAAACTGCTGTTATTTCACCAACACGTAGGTCTACCGCTTTCACCGTTACCATAACATCAACTGATGGCACAATAATCTCCCTGACCCATCTACTAAACTATTAGGTGTCATCATAGACAATAATCTCAAATGTGACCTACATGTTAACCAAATTATCAAAGCCATCAATAGAAAACTAGGGTCACTTTACAGAATTAAAGCCTTCCTAGCCCCTCCAGCTAAAGGTGCCATAGCTCGCTCACACCTTGTTTCAACCCTTCTGTATGCATCCCCTCTACTCTCGAATATGAACAAGACTGTCCTTAACAAACACTCAATTTGCTACAACCACATTGCCAGGTTTGTCACTGGGCTGCCTTTTAGGACACATCATTGCATCAATCTAAATCAGCTTGGTTGGCTTGCAATACCCAGCCTAATACAGTATAACCAACTGATTATGGCCTATAAAATCCTCTATAATCCAGACAATACTCCTGCACTTCAAATATTATCACCCCCTATAACAATCCTAGACTGCTTTGATCCTCTAACAAACTACTAATTCAGACTAGCAAACTTAAGAACACAGCCGGTGATTCTCTCTTTGCAAACTCTGTAAGTAGATCCTGGAACTCACTTCCAGCTGATATTACCCTACTTTCCACCTTAGGTCAATTTAACACTAGACTCAAACAACATTTGTCACTTAACTGGCTATGTCAATGTATCAAGCCTGGCTAATTGGAATATGTAAAATCTGTGAACCAGTTTACTGTGTAAATTAATTTAATCCTGAATTGTGCTCAGGACTAACATTAACCTGTGGAACATGTTTAACTTGCTTACTTATGTAATCTCTGTAAATAATCTGTTTGTAATATGTAATGCTGGTATTATGTAATGCTGTATCTGCTTACCCTCATAGCTTTTCTCCCCGGGCCTCCCCTGGAAATGGACATCCAGTTGGACTATCCCGGTCAACAAATGTAGGATAAATAAATAAATAAATAAAATATATTACAGTGACTACAATACAAGTCAGACATTGACATGCACTGACAGCATGCTGAACACACTGGGGCATACGTGGGGACTCAGAATAGCATCCTGCCTGAGCATCACACACCTCCGCAGCTGGCACACAGGCATATGTTCCGTCAGAACAGAGCACATGCCACACATGGCACACACATCCCCTGTGCCACACACTCACAGCCTGTAGGGCTACACAACACACCTGCTACAGACGTGTCAGGTACCTGTCTTGTGTGTTGCACTGGGGTCCCGCTCAACAGGCTGTATCTGGTGAAGGTCACAGTGATATGCCTCAGGGGCACTATGGTCCACCACAGAACACATGCATACAGGTCAGTCAGAGGCATGGACACATATGACTCACTCATTGACCATGCCAGTATGGCTGCCTGAGACATACCTCCCTGGACTACATGATAGGGAACATAGAATGGATCTCTCAGCATGTGGCACAGGCCAGTATGAGCCTGATCTTGGTTGCCAACATACCCTCACCAGGAATGCTACCACTATATGTGGGAAGGGTGTTGTATGTCTACATTATGCTCAGTCTCCACTGTCATTCATAGGGTATCCACTGGCTGTCAATGTGTGCTTACATGCTAGGGAAGCCACAATGATGTGCAAGGGTCATCTTGCACGTGACACCCATGACCCGATGTATAATGGCAAAGCTCCTTGTTACACACATAATGCCTTATGCTGCAGGACATGGTTTACATAGCCACCTCCGTGGGTATCACACAGGTTAGGACACTAACAGTGCTGCTACACAACAACAGCAGTGTACACCGGAAGATGCATGCACCAGACACTGTCCTCAGCATGGTGAACTGCAATGTCTGTGCAGTACCAGATTCATGATTCCTGGCTCACAGGTGTTACCCATCACTGACAGGTTATGCCCCATACCATGCCTGTCGTCCCCTACACATGTAACACACATAGACAGGGGGGTGGTATCCCAAGGTACCACAGATGCACACACCTCCAGGTTGTTAGCACAGCACAAAGCATCAGGGCCTAATCATGTGCAGCTAACAGTGTGTCGGACTGCTATCTGGTTCACAACCCTCCCATACACAGGAAGACCACCTATCCTCCATAACGACAGTGGCAATATGACAGTCTCAAGAACTGTGTTTATATGGCTGGACTGCATCCAGCCAAACATTGTGCATGAGCATTACTGTAGCTACAACACACTAGTTGAAGGGTTCACAGCATGTGGTCACTGAATTGCATTGGAATGACATGTTACCACTACCACAACAGGTGGGAACATGCAGCACATGTACATCGACTACATGTACACTATATGGCCCAGACCAGATGTGTATCCCCTGCTGTAGGTATTTCACCATATACACCCACACTGTATAGAGACATACCACGTGCAGACCCTGCACAGTAAGACACAGTCATATTGGTATACATTGCAAATACCATTTATCCACTCGAGGCATGTGTCAGACATGGTAACTACTGCAGGTCACAGGTATTTATGTGTATGTGTCACACACATACATCATGTGTGCAATGCCATTGCTGGTTTAGGCAATGGCATGCATTGTTATGTACAAAGACCCACACAAGGTCATACGTGGCAGTTGTGGGTTACCAAAACATACCTATCTGTACCCTGACAATGGTAATAGACACAGTAGCAGAGCGCACTATTGGCATTACTAGCCAACTAGCCCTGTTTGGCTGTGCTGATAGTGTGGTGACATCCCCTGTGTTTACTGGGGGAGTATGCAGCATCTGGTGTATTGTAGCATTTGCCAAAAGGATCTGTTCTCTCACACTTGCATTTACACACACGCTACTAGCCCCACACACACGCACACTTGCCATTTGCAGGATTCATTCCCCTACCTAACTAAGTCATGACACGTGAGAGAGACGCATAAGCAAAGCGCACTATTCGGTTTACTAGATAGTTCCTCTTCTCTGGCTGTACTTATAGGGTGCTGACAACATCACTATTTTGAAAGGGTAATGTGCATCAGGTAGTGTGATCTCCTGATTGCCAAAACTAACATGTTTTTCATACGGAAATGCACACACACAAACTCCCCACATCCAAACACACACACATATGCCATTTACAGGTTTCAAATTCCTACCTAACTACATTACGCTACTCGGGAGAGATGCATTAGCAGAGTGTACTATTCGCATTACTAGGAGGCTTCCCTTCTCCTGCTGTACTTATAGGGTGCTGACATCATCTGTGTTTAGAAAGGGGAATGTGCATCCTGTAGTGTATTCTCCCAGTTGCCAAAAGGGACATTTACCTCACACAAAATTGCACACACACACTAACCCCCTCATCTAAACACACACACTTGCTATTTGCAGGATTCAAATCACTGCCTAATTATGTTATGACACTCGAGATGGACGCATTAGCAGAGCGCGCTATTCGCATTACTGTGAGGTTTTCCTTCTCCTGATGTACGTATAGGGTGCTGACATCATCTGTGTTTAGAAAGGGGAGTGTGCATCCTGTAGTGTATTCTCCTAGTTGGCAAAAGGGATACTTCTTTCAAACAGTACACACACTGAGCATGTACAGGATTCAAACCCCTACCTAACTATAGTATGACACTCAAGACAGACGCATTAGCGGAGTGTGCTATTCGCATTACAGGGTCACACTGAGCATGTACAGGATTCAAACCCCTACCTAACTATATTATGACACTCAAGACGGACGCATTAGCGGAGCATGCTATTCGCATTACTGGGTCACACTGAGCATGTACAGGATTCAAATCCCTACCTAACTATATTATGACACTCAAGACAGACGCATTAGCGGAGCGTGCTATTTGCATTACTGGGTGGTTTCCCTTCACCTGCTGTACTTATAGGGTGCTGACATCATCAGTGTAGGGGAATGTGCATCCTGTAGTGTGTTTTCCCAGTTGCCAAAATGGACATTTCCCTCTCACACACACAAACCCCACTCACCCACACACACAGTATTTGCAGGATTCGAACCCCTATCTAACTATATTATGATACTTGAGGGAAATGCATTTGCAGAGCGCACCATTCGGCACCTATTCTGCACCTGCAGTATTTATAGGGTGCTGATATCTTTATTTCTACAGGGGTATGTAGATGTAGTACTACCTGTCAGGTGGGGGATAGCATATATATGCATTTGCAGCCACCTACGTCAGGGTCAGATATGCACATCGCACTGGCAGGTTATGTTCTATACCATGCTTTGGGACCACAGGACCTGTAACACACAACACAACCAGTACAGAACACCACACCCACATCCAGGACACACACTTAGCTTCCCTGGGAACAGTGCCAGGATAAGCAGGTGTTCACATACACCATTCCAGTTGTTAACATCAGGTACAGGCATATTGTGGTGAGAACTACTCAGGCCTCTACCACTTTACCCTACAGCCACTACAATTTGTGGGTCCATGTGCTATGGCAGAACCACACACCACAGCCACATGGGTGAATACATATTGCACCTGTCCATCTGCAACATGGGTACTCACTGTTCCACACCAGAGGTAGACCACCATTGTTGATATCTGACCATACCCACCTTTCCCTGGACATCCATATCCCATCTCCACTCCCAGGCAAGGTTATCACTGCACACAAACTGTGTTTAGCACAAGCAGACTCTACACTTGTGTAGACTGGGGTGGATGACTTCAGAGGACCCATGCTGGAGGACTATACTGGCCACTCAGCATAATCCTTGACAATTGCATTCTATGAGCATGTGTACAGTTTGCATTGGTCATGATATCCCACATATACCCATGACTACTCCACAACAAGACACCTGTCAGCTGTACACCAGCCATACATGCACCATACAACAGACAGAGTGACCTAATACATTGCAGAGCTGTAGCCCACAGAGGGAGGACATCTGTGGACAGTTCTGGCATGGCACTTCATTCACACATACTCATTACAACACAGTGTTGACAGTGGAATCGTCCAGAGAATGCAGATAGGGCTCCCCTCATTCTGTTATTGATGGACACCTACTGTCAGAGATCCTCAGCAACCCTCTCACAGCACACACCGACAACATGGCTGTGGCTTAGCACATTCAATCCCTGAGACCTCCACGGTGCCCCTGCTTGACAGAGGCACAGCTCACTAGCCTCACATGTTGCCTTCTGTGACCTACTTTACAGTGGCACAGTAGCCTACTATCCTGGGGATGCAGATGCCAAGCACACTCTGGCTGAGCTGTCATTCCCTAGGGCAAGAAGCCTAGTATTGACCTCTACACCCATATGTTCAATTGGCGGATGCACAATATTTGTTGTGCTGTTCTACTGTTTGTAGGTCTTTATTGCCATAGCATTCCCTGTTCCTATGACCAACTTGTGTATCTGTGGAGGATGTTTGCATATGACGGCGATCCACTATTATCACTTATGTTTCTGTGGTCATTTACTGTGTGCACTGGGCTGATTGCTGTGTTGTGGTTGGTTCCTGGACTGACACTTACAAATACCAGATATGTGTGGCCAACTGCTAAACAGAGATATGGCCTAAGTGTGTGAGCATGCCCAGTTCAGCCTTTCCATGGCATGTTGTCTGACATATGCCTCATTTATCAAAGTGTGCGAGCATGCCCAGTGTGAGCTTTCCCTATATTGCACTCTGAAGTCCACCACATATTTGGGTGTGTGCGAACTTCGACAATATCGCATGTTTATGGTTGTGTGTTGGGTGTCATGTTGTGTACTAACTGACCAACTGCTTCGTGTCTGCCACAACAGGGATTATACTGTGCCTGCATGGATTGCATGGGATACTTTGCAGACAGTTCTCAACATACTTTCATAATGTCCTGACACTGTAGTACCGTATAGTGTACTGGTTCGGTACTTTCACTGTGGTGGACAGTATCCTGGGATTTAGTCCTATGACTGCTTGACATCTTCATAGTGAGCACAACAGACTGTTTAGGGGCCAGTTGTGCACATATGACCATGTTGCAATATGTTCAAATATGGACTACCTACACCAGGCTCGTCCAACATTGCTAGTGTATTCCACAACATGGGTGGACATTGGCAAACACTAGCGATGTTCCCTAGGCCATGTCTGATGCTAGTCACATGGTGTGTTTGTCCTTCGACACACACATTGTAACTGGAGTTTACCATGACATATGTCATGGTTAGTATACTGTGCCTCCGTCTACCTCTGACATAACAGTGATACCCAGGGTTAGCTTACGATCTCCCATACACTCATCAGGATGCCTCTTGAGGGGTGTCGATATGTGGCTCTCTGGCTGACCTGTACCAGGAGTTTACTGAAGTGTGAGGGTGCCTTCTGTGTTATGGATCATTCTGTACAGCTTGTCCTATGTATGTCAGTGCTGGGGTTCAGGTCTCTCATGTGCATAGCTCACTGCCATTCAGATTGTACAAGGTGCAACATGTTCATTCATTCCAGGTTGGACATGGCTTCATACATCAGGCACAGCTTTCCTGTAGCTGGGAAGGATGGCGGTGTGTGGGGCTGCAGTTTGTTTACTCAGGCAACACATGGCATCTGTTCATGCTCTTTGCTACCCCTGGTGGGGTACTGTTGTGGACTTTACAGTTGATGGAGGTGTCTGCTGCGGTATATCCCACAGGGGCTATTGTAGTCAGTTGTGACGCTGATGGAGGATGGCTGCAGAGCCACAGTGAGTTCCCCTTATCTACATCTGCCAACCTTCATGTTTGGGTGGGTATATGGTACATGTTTCTGCGAACACTACACCACCTGTTTGTCCAGTGCAGGATATTTATCACCTTTTGTACCCAGGTCTCACATTACATGTTAGGTACCTCATGGGTTAACACCTGTGTGGTAATTTGTGGGCACTTACTGTATATCCACGGTGGTTGTCTATACACAGTTCTGCAATTAGCCTGCTGACATGGCTATGGCTACCGTTGTCTGTTTGTAGGTGGCCCTTTTGTGGGTTGCTTGTGTCAGCTGGGTGTCGGATATGGTGGGCTGTTTGTACTCCTCTGCATACATGCTCAGTCACAGCCCTTCCATGTTGGCCTATACCTATGGGACATATATACAGAACGGGGGTGGGGGGGGCCAAGACCAGGCCTTGTGGGATGCCACTCATATCCGCTTTGTAGTCTGACATGGATGCGGCATGTCTGACCATGTCAGTTCTGTCCTTGGTCTGGTTTGCAACCCCTCTACTGACATAGGGGTGTATATTTAAGCTGGTGAACATATCCATACTGAACTTGTACGGTATTGTCTAGAAGCATGTGCACGGTCCAGCTACGCTGTGTGGACCACATTGCCCTCATCAATGACCTTAATGACTGCTTCAAATGGGTCAGACATGTTTAGGGGCAGGTTCTGCAGTTACAACAGCCACACTGTGTAGGGTCCAGTATCAGTAGGTCCACAATAGCCTTCTGTCTGCGGTACATACTGATCCTTTCCATAGCTGTGCAGAACAAGCTTGTCAGGATCCTGGGGTGGTAGTTTGGAGTATCCATTCAGGCAACACCTTTGTTGTGATGGACCACTGTTGTTGTACACTGCTCTTTGGGTACATATCCTGTGGTAAGGCTGACATTGGACAGTAGTGTGATTTGGCATTCCATTATTCTTGGAGTCCATGTTGGCCTCAGCACTGGACACCATCACATACCTTTGCTGCTGTGTGTTCTGTTTTGCAGATGATGGCTGTTACCTCAGCATCTGCAATGTCAGGGGACCATCAGTCTGCTGGGATAGGTATTTTGCACTCGGGGGGGGGGGTTTGCACTACACCTGACAGGTTGTATGTTAGCAATATGTGTGTGTGTTTGATATGTTGTTTGTAATATCTGTGTGATTCGGAGCATATCTGTGGATGCCCAACATGGTTCCTACCATCAGCTGGGTAAGCCTTGTGATTATCCTTAGTGTCCTGTACGTTTTGTATATTCATAGGTTCATGGGTTCATACTAGACTAGACACCCTAGGCCATTAGTAAGCCTAGCCAGAGTGTGTGTGTCTTTCGCCACCCCTTGCTATGTTCAGTTATGGCCATTTATGAGGTTCTTCACTGTGCCTCTGTCTGGTCGTGACACAGTGAGGACCCCCAGTATACATGTACGGTCATCCATCCACTTGGCAATATTCCTGTTGAGGGGTGTCAGTGAGGGGCTCTGCCTACCATGGATTGGGATCCTGTTTCTGGGTGTGGGGAGCCTATGGGTTATGTATCTGTCCCTCCAGCACATCTTATTTCATTATGTGTTGAGGCTGACATCTGTGACTCTCACAGCTCCAATGGCTTTAATTTCCTGTGGTGTAGCGTGTCCATTACTCCTGTGTTGGACATGGCCTTGTACAACAGACATACAATGCCTCTGTGTAGGCAGTGTGTGACTGCAGTCAGTTGGGGTGTCTACAGCCAGACAGCATATGACATATATTTCACACCCTTTATCCTGTTGGTGGGGTAACTATGAGGTCTTCCGAACCGCTGCAGGTGTCACGTCCGGTACATCCCATATGAGTCATTGTACTAGATTAGGGGTCTGATAAGGGAACAGTACAGCAGCACAGTGACCTCTGTTGATGTTGATATGAATACTTTCATGATACGGTGTCCAGTATCGACAGTCTTCATAGCCACATTGGCATTCTGGGTGTCACATGACAGATTAATGTCGACCTGTGTCCCTAGGTCCCTGATTACTCCTTGCATACATAATGGTTTGACACCTATGTGGTAATTTGTGTGTACCTTGTCTGGTATTTGGTGGGACATTCATACTGTCCAGTGTCTTCGGATGTCTGGGTGGAGTTCTTGTGTGTGAGAGTGTGGTCTGTCGCATGCTACAGACTGTACAGCAGTTTTGACTACAGTTATGTGCACATGGGTGGTGTCCGCTGCTTTGTGCATTGTCAGTTACCTGGCAATATGGGTGTCTGTGCTGCATATGGATACTCCCTCCTTTGATGTTTTGGTGCAGGTGTTGGGGCCATAACACATGATATGTGGAATAACCTAGTAGTGCTGGTGTGCTATCACTAGGCTTGCAGCAGGCTTCTGTCACTGCACAGACATCAATGTTCTCCATAATGGGAAGTGCCTCAGGGGCATGCATATTGCAGTTTACACATCTGGCATTGGTCAGCATTACCCTTATGTTTCCTACCACTTATGTTTTCTAGGGTGGTGGGTAGTCTTTTGGCCTTGCCTACATACAGCTCTATGGAGGCAAAGGCCTTATCCAGTATCCAGACACACGGGTAACAGCTGAAAGCCATCCCTGGAACAGCAGCATGGCTTGTCATGCTTGACATCTCAAGCAGACACACATTAGACCCTCTTGGACTGACAGCTGTAACTGTGCCAGCTGTTAAACATGAGCATTCTGTGTTTGTACTGTGGCATCATTCTTGGTGAGGGTTGGATGCTGCACACAGCCAGTGTCACCCCGCCCTGGGGTACATACTTAGAGGGACCATCCATGTCTCTTTTGATGTTGACCAGGGAGGTACATCTCAGGTAATTCACACCAGCATGGACATTGAGTGCATCATATTTCTGCTTGCTTTGGGGTGACCTGCGTACTTGTGTTATGTGGCATTTTGTGGCAGCCTACAAGCAGCTTACTCTACCCTTTCCATTGTTCAGTCTGGTGAGTGGGACAGCAGTGTGTCTGCCTACACAGACACCTATTACGACTGTATCAGGCATGTTGTTTCTCCTTCTGGCTTGTGACTGGCACACCAGCTTTGCGTACTATTCATTGCATGTGCTATGTTTGAAAGTTGTGGTTGCTTGCAATCTACTTTGGAGGCTTCTGTTGGTGTGGTGTGTTTGTAATTAAGGCCTCCAGGAATATTTGTCTGTGTTTATGTGTTTGGTTTACAGTTGTGGTAGGTCTATGTGGGGCTGGGTTTGTGGTGTATGTGGTTACCTTCGCCTCCTGACTAGTTTTGAAAGTACTGAGTTGGTGGAGCTCAACCTCTGGTTTGGATACATGGTTGCATCTATCACATATATTTGTATTTATTGGGGGGTGTTGTGGTTGTCTGTGTACTTGGTACTGGTGTCACTTTGCCTCTGGATTCACAGATTCTACTTGTTGTGGCTGGACTGGTATCTACATTCTCCATACTGTGTGCGTTTACACTGCACACATCTTGCTGTTTATACATCTGTCATTGGGTAGCATTGCATCTAGGTTCCTATCCCTTGTAGAACCTATGAAGGTGGGTTTGTGTTTTGAGACTTACCTATTCAGGGCATGCTGTGGGTACTGACAGCCTTTGCCGGTATCCATGGGGCATGGCATGATAGGTGCACACCACCCCTAGCAGGTGGTGCATCATGTCAAGCTCCGCATGTCTTCCTAGCCTGAAACACATTGGCTCCCCTTTGACTAACTGCATTACTTCAGCCAGTTATTGCACTTGATCATCCCATCATCATTTTGTGGCTTCATGCTTGGTGAGGGTGGATGTTAGTCAGGGTGCTCAGGTGTGCATATAGTACATGGTGTTACATTACTTAACACATAGCATTCATGCCTCAGGTGGTGCTGCAGGGCTGCCTCTGTCGGATGTGCATATTACACTTCCCTGTACATGTTTGTGAGCAGGTCATGTCATTTTAGGCATCCATGTTATTATTTGAGTGAGTCAGAGGGGGTATCATTCTCAGGGTTCCTACTGAGCCAGTGTATGTGCTATGCGTTGCCACTTTGCCAAGGCCAGGGCATACTGGGCACACCTCCTTCTGCCTACTGGGGCAGGCTCAGGTTGTTCCTCCTCCAAGTCACGCTCTGCCTGTGATGGCCTTGGCAATGGTGGGGGGCTGTTTGGCCCAGCCCTATGCTGGTACTGCTGCAGCTGTTTTCGCAAGATCATATTATGTAGCATAGCACATACCATGACAATTTGGGTACATGTAGTTGGTGTGTACTGCAAGGCTCCACCAGATGTGTCCAGACACCGGAACCGTGACTTGAGCAGCCCAAACACACGCTCTATTACATTACGTGTTTGTGCGTGTGCCTCATTATGGTGTTCCTGTTCAGGTGTATGTGCATTTCTGATGGGTGTCATCAGCCACGGCTCCAGTGCATAACCTGCATCCCCCACTAGGTGTCCATGTGGGATGTCCCCATTGGCAAATTTCTGGTACAGCTGCGTCAAATGCCAGATGTGGGAATCGTGGTAACACCCAGGGCAGCCAGCACACACATAATTATGCCCTGGGCATCACACACAACCTGGCAGTTGATGGAGGGGAAGCCCTTGCGGTTAATGTAGGCCCTACCCCGCTCACCGGCTGGTGCTTTGATGCGTATGTGCGTGCAGTCTATTGCACCCAGTACCTCAGGGTATTCCACTATTTGCTGGAAGAGATGCATATTGCTGGCCAATACCTCACGGGCATTGGGGAAATATACATGATCACCAACATGTGCTGACATGGCATCCAGGAACTGGTGCAGTACCCTGGAGGCTGATGCCTGTGATATCCCCATCATATCGCCAGTTGGCCTCTGGAAGGTACCTGTTGCTAGTATTCTTAGGCCAACACATACCTTGGTTTCCAATGGGATGGGTTCCCCTCTGTTGGTTCTGTGTGTGAGGTGTGGCCTGCACAGCTCAACAATTTACTGCAGGAGCTCTCTGTCCACTCTATAGCGCTCTACTATCTCCAGCTCATGTAACCCGTGGTAGGTGACCCTGGGCCTGTACACTCTTCTCCGTCTCCTCACTGTGGGTTGTCTGGCACCATCTGCATTGTCACCACCCTCAGCAAGTCGTCTATGTCTCATTATGACAGCTATGGCAGCCCCTAACATTTCTGCTCTGAGTTCAGCTTTTTCAGTTTTCACTTCTATTAGCTTACTCCTGTCTTGCAGTGCTCTTAAGGGAAACATCCTGCACTACTGTTTGCAGAGTTTTAAGTGCTGGGCTGGGCTACTATTCTGCCTGTGTAATTGCCTGCTTCTAATTGTTTTCACCTGCTAGCTTCAGCAGTTATCCCTGCTAGCTTCCTATTAATTCTGTTGCTTCCTTTTTCCTGTCTGTTTCCTCGGGGGGAGCAACGTGCATGCCATCAGAAACATGCTCACAGTGGCTTACATGCGCACACACGTGCTTACACGGTTCAGAATCCACTTATTCAGGTTAAAACGCGCGTACACCCGCGCAAACACTGTTACACGTCTGCTAACAGCCTGCAACATACTCAGCCTGCCCTACACGCGTGCACACCCATGCAAACAGTGTTAAACATCTCCCAACACGCTCCCACATGCTCAGACTGCCTTACAAGCGCGCACACTGTCCTACTCGCGCTTCATGGCGTGCACACGTGTGCATGCACGCTCAGCAGGAAACTTTGGTGTAAGTAACAGTGTACACCTTCCATCTTTTGACTTTCCATGACTTATCTAGTTGCACACCTCTTTCCATGATCTGTGCCTGTCATCTGTCATGTTACACTGGCCTCCAATGAACTGCATTTCTTTCTACCATTCCCCCCTGTGATGTCACCTATCTCCTACTCTATTCCTCCCCCTTATGTATCTCTTACACTACTCAGACTGTGCTCATTTGCTATGTGACTATGAGATTCAGTATCCGTACCCTCATTTACATGAGATTGCCTACTAATGCTTAGTTACATGTCTTAGACTCAGCTTCCCCCCTTAGCAACCACTACACGGTGGCCATGTTGTTTTTGGTCTGCTGGTCCCTGCATTGTCATTCCATGTATTGCATGAAACCTACATTTGTGGGTTTATAACCTTCTTTTTTATGTTTATATACAGCGCAGCCCATTTGCGCGGGGCTGCGCTGGGTAAAAAAATTATAATTGTATTATTTTGGCATCGGGTTATATTGCCAATGGCCACATATTTGGCCATTGGCATGCTGCCTGAGTCATATGCAACCTTTTTTTGGGGCTGACATGGCTCCGTTGTAGAATTTGCAGAAACGTACTCAGTTGTCAACTGAGTACATTTCTGCAGCTAAAACGTCTCTTACACAGACTGGTTTCTGCTTCGTGGATCGCTAATATACCTCATTTGCATACCTGTCAGATGCAAGTGAGGTATTTAGCATGTCCACGCCCAGTCCGTGTAAGAGACGTTTTAGCTGGTCTCTTACACGGAGCTTAGGGCTGTTCCTGGATCGCGAGGCTTGCATGGAGTGTTGCACATCTCTTACACTCCATGCAAGCTATCGTGAATCCTGCCCCTTGTGTTTACTCCCTGTATTCTTTTTTAAGGAACCTTTGTGGATATTCCAGTTGCTGTATGTTTCTGGTCAGGTATATACTAAAGGGGGCATTATACTCTATGATGGGTCTGATAAGGGCCAAGTATAGAGGTATGATTACCTCTCTCATCTAGATGTCATGTCTTTGCTTATAAGTTGAGCAACACAGAAGGATTTTCTTACTACCTTGGACACACGTTTGTCAATTTGGCTTTTCATAAAAAAAAGCACTGCGGGAATGGATAAAGTTTTAGCCAGTTTTGAAAACCTAGAGGGGAAAGGTGGACACCATCCTTGGAAAAGCAATGTGGTCTGTTAACCATGTTCTCCCAAGCTGACAAATATTGAATCCCCTTAGAATGACACCAGAAAGACAGCCAATTGTTGAAGTCAATTAGTTTTTGCTCATATTGTGGCATCATACTCGGTAATGGTAACATGTTGCTCACTGCTAGGCTTATAGCTGCCTGAGACACATACTCTCAAAGCTCCATAATATTTCCCTTCATATGGTCTAGGGAAGTACATCAAACTCAAAAAGTCAAAGTCAAAGTAAACTTTATTGTCATTCAGAAATCACACAAGTGCAAAAACTGAACAAAATTCTGTGTCTCCAGACTCAATGTGCAGACAACATACAGACTATTTTCACAGATATTTACCTGTATAACACCTAGCTATTACATCACAGATATGCAGGTAGACAGACTAATACTGCACATAATTAGAAACACATTTTAACACTTTCCGTAGTGAACACTTACTTGCATGAGACTTTAGTATTGCACATTTATTTGGTTAAGACATTGCATTGATACTTGCACAGAAAGAGACATTTGAGTATTACACTGTGAACATTAGAGTATTGCACTATGGACCTTAGAGTATTGCACTATGGTTAATTTATGAATTTCCAACATGTATTTCTCTGAAAGAAGAGATATTTTACTGCATTGCTACTGTCCTAGATGGCCCATACATTAACAGTCATGGTGAATATTGTACTAAGTATTAGATGAGACTGGTAACCAGGTTAATGCACAATCTGAGACAAGCTTCTATAGATTCTACTGACCCAGATGGCCATCATGGAGCATAGTTGCTACTAGAGTTCAGCAGCCTGATGACATTAGGGAAGAAGCTGTTCCTGAATCTTGCAATTCTGCAATGTATTCTTCTGATAGATGGAGGAACAGTCTGTAAGCATCTCAGGTCATTTAAACCTGCATGGACTATGATAGAATCATAATGGTAGCTGCAGTGTAATGACTTGGGTGTGTGCATGATTTGGTGAATCCTGGCTCCAGATAAGTAACCGGCAGCCATCTTCTCCTTGTTCAACCTAGTTAGAAAGGCATCGGTATATGTTACAATGGCATCACTATCACGAGAGCTTTTGGAAGTGTGTTTGCTTGCCTTAGAGATTTAGTGTTTGTGGCTCCACTGAGAGGGACAGTATGTCTAGTGTTAGGTGTTGTTTTTTTCTTAGCACCTTTGGGCTTGCTCAGTCATTGCTTTGACAATGGGTGGTCTAGGTAAGCTTTGTCATTTAGGAAGATTGCTTTAGTGCCTCAGCATATGTTAGTCTATGTGTGTGCTATATGAGGTGAGTATTATTTGTGTGGTTTTGCCAACATGACGCATGCTTGAATATCAGAGTTTTGCCTCCAGCATCATTGTGTTAGTGCACCTTTTGCATACCATGTCTGCTTCTTTAAGGAGTAAGTGGTTGTTGGCAAACATGAGACAACTGCTACATTGTCTCAAGATGCCCATATTCACATCTGGCTATAGAAAGGTTAGGAAGTTGAACTTCCATACTGTCCAGTCCTTTGATTGGTGAGCTACAAGGAGGTAGCGTACTGGGGTTAGAAGGCTATTAAGGGTGCTTTGTTGGTGTAAACTAATAAGGGTGCTTTATTGGGTTTGCATGTTTACACAATACTGAATTCTATTAAATGTGTAGGTGTTACCACTTGACACCCAGCTAACTGCTCTAAGCTTGCCAGAGTGCATGGTATTTCTTGTATATTGCTGCTTTACAGGGTACAGTTTTATGGACTGTTCTACATGGAAAATTTGCTTTTGAGATATTTGTTACTATACAGGACACTGCTAACCCATGCAAATGTGCAAAATTTGTAGCAGCACAGATAAAAACAGAAGAACTAGCTAATGAGCCCTCTGGCCAATAAAATTGCCACTTGTCTCATGCACTCAAAAAAGATAATGAAGCAGTGTATGGATTCAAGATATTTTTTGTACACAAACATGTCAGGAACTGTAATAAGAACAAGTATTTAAGCTAACTGATTTACTCATTACTTCAAACACACTGACATGTGCATCTTCACTCATGACTGCATTCACTCTGGCTGACTGTACAAAATGGCACTGTACTTGCACGTGCTCAGTATTTGTATGCACATGCTATCTAGCTACAGTGGCTGAATAGGAACAATACACTCAATGATCTACATCCTCCCTCTTTGATTTGTTCGACATACAACAGGAGAATAAGATATTTTAACAAGCTAGATATCACATCAACATATAACAACAAATCAGAACTCAAGTCCAAGTTGTTGTGTATTTTGGGTTGTGTCTAGAAATTCTACCCAATCTGGTCACATAAAAACTTTAACTAGGCTTAACAACAAGGAGACAAGAGAACAAGAGCAACTTAGCTTTGGGGAATTCTTCTCAACAGGAATGTCGGAGATTACATCAGAATTATTTGGAGAAAGTACATTGTCCTCTTAAAGTGGAACTAGTGTAAGGCCGATCTGAGAAATAGTCTTTGGCACAGGCAATCTGCTGTGTCACCGGTTCAGACATTGGAAGTATATGTCTTTGGTTCCTTCTGAAATCCATTCCTTCCGATTGTACCATATAAGAGCTCAGCTCTTAACAAATTTTTTTAATAATTCCCACTCAGTCATATTCTTTAGATGTTTGCATCCTTATGATCTCTCTTTGTCTTAACGATCTAAGACGTTTGCTAGATTTATCATAGTGCAACTTTTGTGACTGATGCTTTTTCAAAAGTTAAGCCTTGACTACTCTGTTGTTTTTAGCATTTGGAATCAATTGTTGTTTACTGATAGGCAAGGTTGTTCTTGTCTGCCTAGACATTAATCTCTGAGCAGGTGAACCAAGTAAGTTATCTCAAGGAATGTTTCTGAGATTAAGTAGGTTAGGAAAAACAGTACCATCTCTCTTGGATTTCTCCAGCAAATGTTTTGCACTCTGAACTGCATGCTCAGCTAATCCATTGGACTTTAGATAATTAAGACTACAAGTAACATGGACAAAGTTCCAAGACTCAGCAAATTTCTTAAATTGCTGACTTGTAAAATATGTACCATTGTCAGAAATAACTTTGTGTGGCCTACCATGGACAGAAAAATGTCCCTTCGATTTAAGAATGACAGTGCTGGATGTTACGTTAGGAACAAGGTCAATTTCAAACCAGTTTGAGTAAGAGTCTACTAACACTAAATAATGTTGATCATTCATTCAAAAATATCAGTAGCAACTATCGACCATGGTAATTCAGGAGTCTGGTTTAGCTGAAGTGGTTCTTTTTGTTGGTGCTGTTTAGTACTATTGCAAATAGAACATACTAGAGTTTCCTTCTCTATATCTTTTGACATAGAAGGCAAAAATACTATGCCTGTAGCCCTTCTTTTGGTAGAATTGGTACCTGGGTGACCACAATGCAAACTTTTGGTATATTCCTATTGTAATGCTTTAGGAATTACCACTTTAGGACCTTTCATGATGATTCTGTCTTCCATCATGAGTTCATCTCGGTAAGGAAAATACGTCTGTATGTTACGTGGTAGACTGCTTTGTTGCACTGGCCTTTCTTGACTGATAATGTTTCAGCTTCTGGAGAACAGGTTCTTAGACTGAGCTGTATGATTTCTGAGTTCATGAAGACGTGATGAGGAAAAATGTCTGAATTCCATGACTTCAGGGTCTGCTTTCTCATTGTCATGCTGTTCTGTTGTTTGGGTGCTCTTGACAAAGCCTCTGCAAAGTATAAATATTTGCCTCTTATATAAACAAGATTGAAATTGGACTTTTGCTATTTTAACATCATGCATTGCAAGCATGCTGGGGCTAAATGTATTGGCTTTTTTAGAACTGTCACTAGATGTTGGTGATCACTCTCTATTTGAATAGGTTTGCCATAAATATAATCACTGAACTTTGAACATGTGAACACTACTGCCAAAAACTCTTTTTCAATTTGCGCATACTGCATCTCAGTTTGGGTTAAAGTTCTGGATGCATAGGCTACTGATATGTCTTCCTGAAGACAGGCTGCACCAAGACCATACTTAGAAGCACAGCATGAAAGAGTCACTGGTTTGTGAACATCATAATATCTCAGTGTGGGAGGACTGGCAATTTTCTGTTTCAGAATGTCAAATGCTATTTGGTGTTGTTCCACCCAGGACCAGTTTACATTTTGGCATGTCAACTCACATAGGGCAGGATTCACGAAGCCTCCGTGTAAGAGTTATAACTCTAACACGGAGGCTGCAGTTAAACGGAGTGATGTCAGCATGCTCTACATATTCATGAGAGCATGCTGAATCACACCTAAGGCTAACACGGTCCATGGAAGACAGTAGGGGGCGTGTCCGTAGGTCGAGCCCTGCAAGCGCACACGCACCCAGAAGAGTAAAATTGCCCAAAGTAAACACCCACGACAGAGGCCATGGAAATGTGAATAAACACAACACATGCCCCCACAGACTATGAACATAAAATATATAAATGAACATGCTATATATTTTTTTTAAATCGTAAAGATGTTTGCCCGTGAGTGCACTCGTTTGCGCGGGCGTGCCCATAGCTTAGCTACAGTTAGCAGTCAGTGGAAAAGCATATAACAACTAAATATGCGAAGTAAGCCAAGAAGCAATAGCGTAGCGGTAGAGATGTCAGCTGAAGAGCAGGCATCCATGGTTCGAGCCCTGACATCATCAATTTTTATTTTTAGTAAAATAAGCACGAAACAAGTCCCTGACAAATATGTACACATGTAAAATCATATTTTATGTAAAATGTAATGAAATAGTCCCTTTATTTTGAAGAAATGTGAGATAACAAAACAAAAAAAATGCGAGATGTGCCTATAGCTGAGCTACAGTTTAACAAGGTGAGTGCATCTGCTCGTAGCTGAGCAATGGTTTAACAGGTGCAAAATGAGTGCCCGTAGCTGAGCAATGGTTTAACAGGTGCAAAATGAGTGCCCGTAGCTGAGCAGTGGTTGAACACGCTGAAACTG